>NW_008327468.1:134411-135590 GCF_000622305.1 Nannospalax galili
TAGAGAGGTAGGACCATAGGAGATGGGTATTATTAAGGGAGAAAGGGGGAAAATGTGGGCACTGTAATTGGGGAAACCATGATGGAGGGTTGAGACAATGCAAGAGATAAATAATGCCTAGATAATTTTACAAACCAGAGGCAACCATATTATCCAACAACCTACTGACAAATTAAACATACCATATCAAGAACTACATGTGTAGGTAAGGTTTATCTGAGAACAATTGGTCTTTACCCAAATTTATCTACATGACACACAGTAATTAAGTACCAGACTGGTGGAACTAACCTTCTTGGATGTTTAACAGACATACTTTGAGGCCTATACTAATTTGGTCAGAGGGACGTAAAGGACAGTTTTTGCTCCTTGCCCTCCTGGGATTACTAGTTCCAGGGGACTATGAGCATCTCTCAAAATGTCCTGTAATTGTGGTGGTTCACCTGTCCTCTTGATCAAGGAGGCCAAGGAGACCCCATGAGATGGACTTGAAGCAGTGTCCAGTCTACAAAGAGGAGGGTCAACACAGAGGAATCATTTCCTCCATGCTGCCAAGCAAAGGAAGTCATGGTTAAGCAGGACCTTTGACTTATCTTCACATAGGTGGAACTGGTAAAAGAAAGGAGCCAGGGGCTCCTCCCAAGCCCATGAGACCCCTGAGGAACAGATCCTCAAACGACCTTAAGAGTAAAAATAAATTGGTTTATCTGGGCCAACTGTATGGCCTTAAACACCCAAAAGGAAAGTATAACCAAAGATTAAAGGGGTCAATATAATTTTTAAGAGTCCATATGTATAGCTAAAGGCTATATAACAAGCAACAATGCCAGATAGGAGATACCTTCTTTTGAGTTGTTGGCCAGGGTGGCCAAACGGACTCCCAGATAGTAAACCAGCATAGAACTGGAAAAATGAACAACAGACTCCAATATTATCTAAAGGAATATTGACAACTGATTGCTGCTAGATGAGGAACAGCTGACCTTCCTGAAGGGAAGCCCTCTGGGTAGGCTGACTAGATTCACCAGATGGACAAGTAGTGGGGAATGGCTGGGGGTGCCGACTACACAGCAGACTAGTAGGGATATCAGAGTATAAGGGTTCTAGTGGGGGGAGGGAGGCTATGGGAGGTGCTACCTGGGAAGTGGGTGTATAAATAAACAAAAAAGAATTAAAATA
>NW_008327468.1:136001-226133 GCF_000622305.1 Nannospalax galili
TAACAAATAAATTTTCCATCTGTTGTGAGACTTCTCTTCCTGGGGATGCTAAGCAATGCTTATTCCCTTTTAAGGTTCTAGTGTCAAGCCAATGTTTCATTAAAGTTTTACTGGGGAACCAACGAATTTATTGAGCTTACTTACCGAGATATCTGAGGGGGTGCTGAGGTGTATGTATGACCTGAGTGTATGCACACTGGAAAGCTGTTGCCCAGCATGGGTCATGCCTTCTCTTCCTAGCCTTCCCCAGATTGTATACTTTAGTCCTCCCCAAATCCAGGAGGCCATGTGTGATTAGGGTCAAATTACATACAGTTGGCTGGGAAGAGTGGCTGGATACTCCGGTGAGGGTCCAATGACCCTGCTTGGCCCTCCTTTAATGAATGAGCACAACTGTCAAAAAGCTCAATTGTGATGATGTTTAGCGATTAGGCTCAGCTGAAGTCACGACGACAGTAGTTATTTCATGCAGAAGAGACTGCTGTGTAGCATCATCTTATTAAAAAGACCTAGAATTTAAAATGATTAGGTCCTAGGATCCACATATGAGGGAGAACATATGTCGTTTGTTTTTCTGAGTCTGTCTTACTTCACTTAGTATAATAGTTTCTAGATCCATCCATTTTCCTGAAAATTTCATCTTTAGTGCTGAATAGAACTCCATTGTGCAGATATACCACATTTTTGTTAACCACTCATCAGTTGACGGTTTTGTGCCACTTTGTGACTCTGGAGAGTAATGGAAACTTAGTGAAGGTTTATAACCTTTTCTGTAGGATGTGAGTGTAGGTCAGTGCTTGTCTAGTGTGCTAAAGGCTCAGGTTGAACCCAGCACCAAAAAACAAAAAAGGAAAAGAAGAAATGGAACATTATATATAAAATAACCTTGACAGCAGAAAGTTATGAACGTCCTCCTCTGTTGGTTACTAACATTAATTGACTATTGCAGTTTATGCAAGAACTTTGTATATGCGTATGTGTGTAGCACACACACACGCACGCACACACACATGCACCCACCCACCCACACCCACACACACACACATATATATATAACACAAAACATAAAGGCAGGATGAAAATCTTGCTTTTTGTACTTGTGCACACAGTGGATATTTGTTATTTGTCCTGAGAGATGTGCCCTGAGGTGATTACTTTGTTGTAAACATCATAGAGTAGGCTTTACATGCATCTAGGTGTTGCAGCCTAGTTCACATTGAACTATATGTTATGTTTATATTTGTATACATGTGGCAGAGCCTTTTGCTCTAGGGCCAGAATGAACAAAACAACACAAGGTCAATCAAGCATAAGAGAAAATTATACAGTTGAGAGATATATAATCACAAGATATATGGGCCTGTTGCTGGCAGGTATTTTACACAATGCACTGTTTTAAAGCAAACCTTTATAATAGGAGTACACTCCAAAATAATGGTAAATAGTATAGTAAATACATAAATCAGTATCATGGTGAATTGTTATCATTATCAAGTATTATGTATAGTAGGGCTGGCAGGATGGCTCAGTGGATAAGTATGCTTGCTGCCAAGTCTGACAGCCTGAGTTCAATCCCTGGAATACATGGTAGAAGCAGAGAACCAAGGTCCCCAAGTTGTCCTCTGACTTTCATATGCACTCTATGTCACGTGTGTGCATGTGTACAACCTACACATAGTAAACATAATAAATAAATATTATATATTTTTAAAAGAAAGTGAGCTATAGTTGTATGTGCTGATTGTATCTGATTGGCAGTGCAGTGGGTTTGCTCATATCACTACAGACATGTGACTAATGTGTTGTGCTACAGCATCGTGATGGCTACAGTGTCACTGAGCAGGAAGTATTTTTCAACTCCATTGTAATTTTTGTTTTTGTATATCTGTTTTGTTTTCTTAGGTTCTGTGGGTTTTTTGATGTTTGTTTTGAGGAGACAGTTATGGAGTTTTGAGATTTTTTGTTAGTTTTGTATTTTTATTCTTGTTTTTGTCTCACTGTATAGCTCAAGCTGGCCTACTCTGTAGCAGTGGCTGATCTCAAACTCACAGTCCTCCTTCTTCATACCTCCAAGCACCGAGATTAGGGGCATGTGCCACGACACCTGGGTACAATCATAATCTTATGGGACCACTGTCATTTATGCAGTACATCATAAGCCAAAAATGTTTTTAGCACCTGACAGTATATAAGGTATCTTATGCCTAAGAGCATACTGTAAGTGATCTCATGCTCTTTCAATGGTTTATTGAAGAAACAGTACCCAAGCAGATGGCATAAATAAGTTTGGATTTAAAAACTTCAGTTCCAAGGCCCGCAAAGATGGCTCAGTGGTTAGGAGCACTGACTGCTCTTACAGAGAACCTAGATTTGATTCCCAGAACCCACATGGCGGCCAATCACTGTCTCTAACTCTGGTTCCAGGGTGTTCGACGCCCTCTTCTAGCCTCCATGGGCATTGCACAACATGCGTGCACTTATACACATGCAGGCAAAACATTCATACACATAAAATAAAAATAAATTTAGAAAAATTTAAAACCTTGAGCTCCCAATATTTCATGAGAGGAGCTGTCACTGGCATTGCTGCTGCCTACTTCCCAAAACTTAAGTGTTTAACAAAACAAATTTACTTTTGTCTGTGGGTCTTTAGGTCAGTCAGATGGACTTAACTTCAGGTTGTAAGTTGAGTCTGGTCTTCTCCATCTCTGTGATTCTAGAAGCAGCACATCATAGCCTCTGTTCACAACACATCTATTCGCCACATACAAGCCACAGCCATTCATTTGACCAAGTACATACCAGAAGGACAGGAAAATACTCTTCGCTCTCCTTCCCCTCCTCTTTGCCCCCCTCCTTTTCTTTCTCCTCCCCCTCCTCTTCTTCCTCCTCTTCCTCTTTCTCATCTTCCTTCTCCATGGAAGGGTATTCAGTTACATGACAAAGATTGGGGGCATATACTTCTACTAGAGGGAGTTGAGAAAACAGTAAGAATCTGCTCTCCCTCAGAGCCCTTTTGATACCTAAGTAGACTGTAGAAATCTCTACTTTAAAAATACATTATTCACCAAAACTTATTTAAAGATAAGAAACCATGTTATGTTGAAATTTCAAATCTGAACTCTGAAATGAGGCTCTAATTGTGTCTATCTTTGTTTTCTTTCTAGAGATATGAAGATGTTTGGGTTGGATTGCCATCACCTATTCCTGTTAAATATATTAGGTACTTAGACTTTTTGGAGGATGTGTACGGCTTAGAGGAGAAGTGACTGTGACAGTTTTGGTCACTGCCCTTTGATTATTGCTCGATCTTTTTCCATGTTTATTTTAATAGATATAATTTCATTTAAAAAAAAAGAAACAAGATTAACATGAAATGGAAATGCATAAACTACACTTAATCTTCTTTTGTCACTGTAGTTCTTCAGAACAGCCTATTATATTGCTGATGTACCAACACTATTAAAAATGCCATTTAAAACAATGTTGAGCATTCTTATTGTATGTATTATTTATGAATACCAAAGGATTTTATGGTAATTTTCATCCAACATAATTTGATTCATTACAAGGTAAAAAGAAAATGACTTTTGACAGCTATGCATGACAGAATAAAATCAAATTATATCAGAGCAGTAAGTTGTTAAACATTTTTGAAATCTTTTTGACACATGTTTATTGCTTACATAATTAAGTTTTGTGGCAACCCACCTCATCAAAATAATCCTTAGACCTCTCTAGAGTAAATGTGTTTATTTTCTGAAGCTAGTGAAGTTATGGGAAGAAAAGGAACCTTCTCTCTGCCAACAAACACACATGCATATGCATGCACACTCAGGAGAGAAATTAAAACATACACTGTGTTTATATTTTAATGCCTTTTTTGTATTTAGAGTCACCTTCTTAGCTTGGGAATATATGCATGCATATATAATTAGAGCATGACCAAAAACGTATTATGCTTAAAGTAATAGGGATGTGATTGTGGAAGATTTCAAGGGTCTGCTTTGATGCATTTTATATGCACACCACCAGCCCATTAACCTCCAGTCCAGAGTTTTAATATTTTGAATGATAGTGGTTCTCCCCTCCATTTTCCTGCTTCTATTTTTGTTTCTCTGCAGCAGAGATCTTGTCATATAGTACTCATCTGATTACAAACTATCACCATGGGCCTCTAGAAATTCAGTGTCCAGAAGTCCCCTGTCCATGCCAGAACTCCATGTTAGGTGCTAGATACCATAAATGCATTTGCTTGCTGTTCTCAGAGAAAGTAGAAGTCTGTCAGGAAGGGATCGTGCCAGTCATTTTTCAGGGGCTTCCTGAGGAGAAGAAGAGGAGCTGAGGATAGTTCAGGGTCCCCTCCTATCTCCTTATTCATTCATTCTACATCTGTAGCAACATCTTGCCTAAAGCATGAGGTGGTTTCTAGCTACATGGACTAGTTTTATTTGACAACAATGACTCTTTGATTTTTTAAATAGAAACTGATCTCTAAACTACTTCTCTCTCCATAAACCTAGGACAATTCCATGTCACCACTGGGATAGATCTCACAGAGCTCTCCAATAAACTGGTATTCATAATTTAGATACTAGAACAGTGGGCCCATAAAACCTTAATTTTGACTGCTTGATTTTTGTTCCAGTTTTTTATAAGACAACAGTGCCAAGCAATTTTGTCACTTTAAGATTTTTCCACTTCCCAGAGAGCAAGCTTTTAAAGGATGACACTTGCCTAGAAGTTTTCAAGCTGACACATCTGTCATGTACCTATTCAACCCTTCACTCAATTGTCTTTCCTTCAAGAGTTTATCTATATAGATAATTTAGCCCTTGTGCAGGCTTGTAATGAAATTCACTTGAGAAGCAGGAAGAAAAAAAGAAAAGGAAAGAAACTAATGATGGTAGTCCCAAGTTCATGGGGTAGCAGCTACTCCTTCTGTTTCATAGATCTGCATTCCTGCCTTGGTGGTTCCTGGTTCCAGCTCACAATTAACAATGAAATGGCCGTTATAGGAATCATGCCGATAAATATGATGCATTGCAGCCATACAGACACTTTAAACAATTATTTGTTTTATAAGTAAGCCATATTCTGAAGGAGATTGATAATTTAGAGATAATATCCCCATTAGTAAAGTTTATGACCCAATAAACAGCTCCCACTAGTTAATAAATGCCAAAGCCATAAAAATAAAGACTATTAATATAATAGAATTTCTGTGCCTCCCTCTTTTGCTGGTGGTCTGAAGACACTGAGGAAAATGCTATCGTAGGAAAAACATTTATTCTCACTATGTAAATATCAATGAATTGTCTTATACTGCAGCTGGAAATCTCCCAGCGCCCCCTTGGTCTCAGGTGGTCCCCAAATGCTGATGCATTCTGCTTGGGTTTCAAGCAGTAGTTAACTAATTTCAACCCAAATAAACTCTGTGACTCAGATCTGTAAGGCAGATGGAGAGGAGGCTGGGATTTCTTCTCTTCTCCTTCCTTCTGCAGAAGAGAAATCCTAGCTATTGTCATTGTTCCAAGGTAATAATTTTGAAAAGAAGTTTCACAACCTTTGAATACACATATTTTTAGCTCCTAACATTTTCCTACTATGATGGAAAGCAAGTGCTACATGTAGATGTCAGGGTGAGTTGAAGGTTAATGTAAGCAAACCTTTTGTCCTGTGAACTAATTGTTTATTAGTATTCTTGAAGCCCTAGGAATGATTGATAAAGTCATTTGGAAGCCCAAATCATGTCTTTTTAGACAAAAAGTGACTAAAAGCTGTTGAAGTTCACATTAATGGCTTGCTGAGTCACTGTTGTGAAGTATGAATATTGTAAAAAGATGATGAATTTACATTATTAGTTGTCCTTTTCATTGTCTTTTTTTAACCTATTACCTAATCATTTGAAGAATAATGTGGATAAGTCTGTTGATTGGCTTAGCACTTACTAAAATGATTAAGAGTTTTGACAGTAGAGAAGATGTGCAGAACACTATAACTTTTGAGCATGTGATAGTTAAAATTTTTGCCCATTTTATTCTATGTATTGCCTTTGATTCAATTAATGTCATCTGTACCTTTACTGTTATTTTTTATATTATGCTATTTGAAGTTTGTTTCTATGGGGTTGTATACCTTCTAAGGCTTTCAGGATATTTGAATTGCTATTCATTCCTTGAAATAGCAGGGAATATTGATGAGTAAAATGAGTTCTCAAGTTTAAGAAGAAAATCTGCCTTTCCAGTGTGGATTTATTTTCATTTGAATGGGAGCTGCTTTCTTCCTTAGCCCTTCCCTTTCTTCCATGCGTTATAAATTTGCTAGTTATAAGTTCAGAGATTGGAGCCTTAAATAGTAAGGCTCCTCATGAAATATTTATGATTGTGAATAATGCAAAATCTATCCAATCATGAATTGTCATGTTATTAACTGTATGTATATTGAATTCGTATGTATATGAGTATAGATTCCTGAATTTTGAGTATCCTTCAATATTGGTCTGTAATGACCTTTCAGACTAAGAGCTCCCAAATGGCAGCAAAATGTATATCCCAGTGATGCACTCTGCCCTCATGTTTGCTTCACTAAAGTCTGAATTGCTTCAAGTTGAAGGCAGATTAAGACCTTTTCAAAAATGAGTCTTTTCAATTTGACTGAGCATCTTCAGAGACACAATGCTTTTCAATTCCTAAGAGAATGTACTGCGTGAAAAATGGAAAGCCTACTGAGGCAAGATCAATGAGGCTATTGAGCGAATAATCAACCTGGAGCGATAATGGAGCAAACATCATTATTACAAAGGGGAGCACTAACTGTGCAATTAGTTTAAGAGAATCTTGCAACTTGCTTCCACCTGTCTTCTACCAGGTTATATATTGGTTTAAATATACATTTTCACTCTGGGTCAATTAAGTTCCTGCAAACTAACAGTTCTGAGATGCCTTTGTCACAGAGTCGCCAGCATGGGCACCTTCTTTGCATCTATTTCCTGGTCCCCAGTAAAATTCCTTCCAAGGGGACTTTCGAACCCATTATGTGTCTGGTGTGCGACACACAGGAACCCAGGGGTCAGCTTTGCTGCTCAGAAACAACTGATAATGGCTAAAAAATGTGGCCTATGAAAAACTCCACAGTAGATCGGCAAGCAGAGAATTAATGGCTCCCTGGAATCAGTAGGAGCTTTTACTTCTAAATACTCATTAGTTAAAGCAGTGAGGCCTGATGTTATGCAAGTTAGAGAGGGAAAGGGAGACCGCCCCTCCCTATTGTCTATTTTGAACAGAATATGCACATTTAACTCAAAGTGCTGAATGGATCAAATACATCAAACCAACTATTCATCAATCTGCCAGCTTCCTGAGCACCGCTTTACATCCCTGTAAAGCCAACAATAGAGAAAATTCTTGTTATGACCCCACTGTAATATTAAAATCCAGAGGAGCCCATGGCTTGGTAAAAACACAAAACTGCATTCTCCTTTACAAACCGGTCCTCCAAAATCATCTTTGTGTTTCTTTTTTCCTGCATTGCCTATACAAGAACATTTGACTGCCATAGGAACTTGATTAAAAATTGCTTTCGCCTGTATTTTTTCCCCTCATACCACCATGGTTCTTCATTATTGCTGTGAGGCCACCCATGGGATACAGAACAGGAGCTGAAAATATCACCAGTTTTAACTATGACCAGCCCCTGCAGAAGGAGAAAGGAAGTGGTAAGAGAGAGCAATTGCAGAGGGGAGTTGGGAGAATGGAGACCCCTGTTTAGTGTGTGACTCACCTTAAAGAGTTTGACCTTCATCCTGAGGGAATGAGATATTACTGCAAGATTTGAATCTTGAGTCTCAAAAAATCATGTCTGGATTTGAAAATCTCTGGCTGCTCGCTGTGTGTGAACTAAAGAGCTGGGTTTCCGTGTAAGAAGGCTTGATTTGGTAACTGTTGCCAGAGAAATGATAGATGGTTTGGATTAATGTTATTTTGGTGAGATTCAGAACTGGGGTGACTGATAACACATTTGGAATGTTGGAAATGAGAGAGGTGAAATCACGATTATGATTGGGACATTTTGACAGCTGGGTAGATGGTATTGCTGTTCACTGTACTGGGATACCCCAGAGAAAAATAGGTTAACAGAAGACCAAGAATTTTGCCTGGGGCTGATGAGATGGTTCAGTGGGTAAAGGATAAAGGCACTTTCCATTAAGCCTGTTCCCATGAATTCGATCCCTGGAACTGACATGGTGGAAGGAGAGAACCTACTTGTGCAAGCTGTCCTCTGACCACCATGCTCCTGTCATGGCACACATGCCTACACATAGTATATACATACACAAACACAAATAATAATAATTTTTTTAAAGAATTCTACTGGAAAGCCAGGTGTGGTGATGCACACAGATACTCTGAGTACTAGTGAGTTGACAGCAAGGGATATATTATTTGAGTCATCAGAATGTTGACACAGAAACACAGCTCTTACTTCAAAGGGTTCCAGGCATAGGCTATCCCCACTATGAATTATTGGTGAGAGAGGCACCACAGGCACCCAAAACAACAGAAGCTATTGTCATTGCTCTTTGTTGCCCACCATGACCAAATGGTAAGATGCCCTTTGGTTGCAGGACACAGAGAAGTCAGTCTTGAACTGACCAGGAAACTCTCTGCTGGCTAGCTTTGTGAGTGCTGGAAGGTACTATTCAGGCTCTATTAGGGAAGAAAAGGCATTAATATATTATCTGAATTTGGGGGAGTCCCATCTTGTTTGCCAGAGGATCCAGGTGAAATTGGGGTCACCTCTTAGGGTTCTTAATCTCATTAATAAAAGAATTTAAGAATGAACTGTAAAGGAAGTTTGAGGACAATGTTATTAACATCTAAAGGGAAAAAAGCCCAGGAAAGAAGGGGAGGAAAGAAGGGGAAAAGCCATGCTGTTTGAGTTATAGGCATGCAAGTCTGCCACATGGCAGCAGGCAGCCATATTTTTTTTGGGGGGGGGGGCTTTAGAAGAAGTAAGGAAGCCCAAAGTGTTTGGAAAGCATGCTTAGAAAAGAGAAAGAAGAAAATTCCTACTTTTCTGACTAATTGAGAAAAGTGAACAGATTTACTAAGCTGAATAGCTGCAGCCCTGTAAACTATTGTGCTTGGGGTGGGAATTCTGGAAAAGAAAAGCACACTATCTTTTTAAAGAGTTAATTATTTTGCCTATCACTTTAGCATGACTTAAGATGAACTCTAGGTGTGGTCCCTTGGCCAGATGATTGATCCAACTTGAATGTTAGGTTTCCACCCAGGCCAGAGATTCTATTCTTCTTGATCAGAAGGAGCTTTCACTTAATGGACCTTTAATGCTACTCTAACAGTCTTATCCAGCATTGTACTCCACATACTACAATACCAACCTGCTAGGTAAGATGTTCCTCCTGGTGCAATAGTGGCAAGACTATCTATGGAGATAACAAACCAATAGCTCTCTTGACTAAGATTTGAAATCTGAGCCACAAGAGGTAGTTTATGCTTGGTACTGAAAACATGACTAAAACCCAGAGCTAGGAAAGTCAGGCCATAGAGGAAACCATATTGATGTTGTTTTTCTAAATGGTCATGTTGTCAAACTGCCTTCTATATAATTATGCTTATATCCGCAGATTTGTGCTGTGTTCCAACCTTGGTTAGAGAAACTTTTTATTGCATTTGGTGGTGGTTAATGGAGGGATGCATTACTATTCAGAGCGGTCAGAATAAGTGACTATGAGTGTTCAGCCATAGATGAGACATCTATAACAGCCCCACCCCACCCCCTGCTCCCACACACCAAGCTCAGGAAACAACATGGAAGATGGGCATAAAGAGTGTAAGAGTCAGAGGATGGGGGGAATGGTGTGAAATGCTGTCTTCTAGACAGGACATATCTGTTGTACACGTGAATTCACAGCAGTTGGGGTTACCTACACAAGACTAAGCCAGTTAAAAATTCCAGTGTGGAGAGGGGAGGAGCTACAAAGGTGCCACCCCTAGCCAAGGAACTACTGGCAGTTGATGACTGGGGGTGGGGGAAGAACCATTTTTCTTTAGGAGTATCACCACTCTTAGACTTCCCAGACCTAAGATGCCCTAGTGGATGACCCCACACTCATGAACATATGGGCAGCACTAATTGGATTCAATGTATTAACATAAATAATTGTAAAAGAAGGACACGAAGTTGGTAGGGAGATATGATGGAGGGTCCTGAAGGAAACTGGTCAGGGGTAGAGGGAGGGAGGAGTGGGTATGATCAAGGTACACTCTGTGTGTGTGTGTGTGTGTGTGTGTGTGTGTGTGTGTGTGTGTGTTTGCTTGTGTGCACATGCATGCAGGTACCTGTGGAGGCCAGGAGAGGGTGTCATATCCCCTGGAAGTGGAATTACAGGGAGTTATGAGCTGCACAATGTAGGTGCTTGGAATAAAACTTGGGTCCCCTGAAAGAGCGGTATGTGCTCTTAACTGCTGAGCCACTTAATCCATCTATTTTTGTTTTACTATTATTTTTGCATATGGAAATCAGATTGTTATGGCACCATCATTGAAAAAAATCTTTCTTCATTGAAGTACCCTTTCACTTTTGCTAAAAATCACTTGCCAATTTCTGTGTAAATTTCTTTCTGGACTTTTCTATTTTGTTCCACTGACATATGTCTATCTTCACACTAGTACCAGACAATCATGTTTAATATAGTGTTGTAATAAATCCGGAAACAAGTAGTGTTAAGTCTTCAATTTCTTTTTCTGTTAACAATAATTTTAGCTCTTCTACGCCATTTATGTTTCTGTATTAATGTTGGGATCAGCTCGTCAATTTAAAAATCTTGGTTGAATTTCAATTGGGATTGCAATGAGTCAACAGATCAACTTGAGGAGCATCAATATCTTTGAAACACTGAGTCTTCCGTCCCATGAACATAGTATAACACCTCATCTACTTAAGGCTTCCATATCTTGGCAGTGTTTATATGCTTTTGTACACATGAGATGCTTGCTTTTGCCACATTTATTTGTGATGGTAAGAATTTTCTTTTTGAATTTCACGAATATAGTAGTAACTGGCAATGACAGTTAACATGCTTTATTAAGATGATATTCATATCACATAAAATTAACCATTTCAAATTATAAAATTCTGTGGCATTTATACATTTGCACAACCATTGCCTCTAGCTCCAAAACATTTTAATTGCTTCAAAACATAAACTCCATATCAATTACACAGAATGATATACCCTTCCCTCAGCCTCTGCTAACATCAATCTGATTCTAGCCCTAAAAAATTGACTTATTTTTAAATAGCCTGTGTAAATGAAATAATAAAATATGAACTTTGAGTCTGGCTTTTTCACTTAGCATAACTTGGATTTTGGGGTTTTGGGTTTTTATGCAATAGTCCTAGTGATGGAAACCAAGCCCTGTACCCCTTAACTACACCCAAGACTCACATATTATTCCTATTTTGTGACTAAATGCCATTTCACTTTATGTCTGAATGCTGTTTCATTATTGGCTATATTGCAGTTTATTTACTCATTCATCCATTCAAGGACATTTGTGGTGTTTCTACCTTTTGCCTTTTGTGAACACATGTCATGAACATGTGTTATATGTACTTACTTGCATTCTAGTTTTCCTTTTGTTTTTGTTTTTTGAGTATGTATCTTAAGAGAGTAGTCATTAGGACATATACTTATTCTCCATTTAACTTTTTGAGAAACTGCCAAAATGTTTTTCACAGTGGCTGAACCATTTCACATTCCCACTAGTGATGTATGTTGGTTCAAGTTTCTCCACATCCTTGCCAACATTTATTCTTTTTTATTATAGCAGTGCTAGTGCAAGTGAACTAGTAGCCCATTTCGGCTTTGATCTTTATTTCCCTAATGACTAATCATTGGCACATCTTTTCATGATATGAAAGAATTTGTGTAGAATTGGCCATTTATCTTCTGTGGAGAAAAGTTGCTGGACATGATGGCACATGTCTATAATATGAGCACTTAGGAAGTGGCAGCAGGAAGATCAGGAGTTTACATCCTTGGCTGTTTAGCAAGTTTGAGACCAGCTTGAGATACATGAGAACCTGTCTCAGAAACCAAAGAGGTGTCCTATATCTCCCACTTTTGCTCTTAGCACCCCAGATCTTTGGACTATACTCTTAGTCCAGACCCGCTCACTGTGTCCTGATCCCCTGCACCCAGACCAGCTCAATCCTTCAGTCTATTTTCTTAGAACCTTCACAGGCTGTCCCCATCCCCAACTTGCCTTTGCACACCTGAGACATGCCTTCTATGCTGGCTGTCCTCACCCTCACTTTGCCTTGAATTACCTATACTGGCCTTCTTCCCTGGTAAATCTGATCCTGACCACTGCACCTTGACTCCCCTACAACCTGAGCAAATCCAATCTCCCCAGCCCCATATCCTATTCTCCTTCTAGCCTTGGGCACAGGCCCACTTTTGCACTTAGCACCCCAGATCTCTGGACTACCCTGTTAATTCCACGTGGTGGTGAGCTTTCAGAATCCTGCTGTGTCCTTCCCCCTACTTAGGGCCACCGACAGCCCCTCCCACTGCTGCAGGGATAGGCTTTCCTGCCCTTTAGTAGGGACCCAGATGTTGTAGGCTGTCTGAGAACTTCTGAATCGAGCCTCCACCTAGCAAGCTTCCCAAATTGTGCTGTGCCTACTGGCTAGAGGGACCCAGATCTTAGGAGGAAAATTGACAGCATGTGATTCTCACCTGACTGGGGCCTCTGCAGGAACTCCTGAGTAGCTGTACTAGAGCCACCTAGTCCCTCCAACACAAAATCAAAAGAGAGAACCTGAGGCCTAGACCAACCAGCTTTTCATACCCAATAAGAGAACAACAAAGGCACATCAAGTATACAAACAGAAACAGACTTAAACTCAACAAAGAAAGGCTTGAGTCTCACAACAGAATCAGAAGAGGTCAAATTAGTCCCTTTTATAGATGATATGATATTACACCTAAAAGATGCCAGAAATTCCACCAGAAAATTCCTAGAAATGATTAACAGTAAAGTGACAGGTTATAAAATTAATCTACAAAAATCAGTGGCCTTTCTATATACCAATAACAAGCAATTAGAGAAAGAGTACATGGAAACCCTCCCATTCAACAATAGCCTCAAAGGAAAAAGTATCTCGGAATAAACATTAAAGACCTCTACAATGGAAGTTTTAAGTCTTTAAAGAAAGAGATTGAGGAAGACACCAGAAGATGGAAGTACCTCCCATGCTCCTGGATTGAAGGAATTAATACTGTTGAAAATGACCATCCTACCAAAAGCTGTTTATAAATACAATGCAATGCCAATCAAAATCCTCATGACATTCTTCACAGAATTGGAAAAAACAATCCTAAAATTCATATGGAAGCACAAAAGACTCCAAATAGCCAAAGCAACTCTGAGCACAAAGAGTAATGCTTGAGGGATTACCATTCCAGGTCTCAAGCAATATTATAGAGCTATAGTCATAAAAACAGCATCTTAGTGGCATAAAAATAGACCTGTATCAAGGGAATATAATTGAAGATCCAAACGTGAGAACATGCAAGTTCAGCCACCTGATATTTGACAAAGCAACCAAAAACAATCACTGGAGGAAAGACAGCATCTTTAGCAAATGGTGCTGGCAAAACTGGTTCTCTACCTGTAGAAGAATAAAACTAGACCTTATCTTTCACCTTGCACAGAAGTCGCCTCCAAATGGGTCAAAGACCTCAATATGAAACCTGAACTCTGAAACTGTTAGAAGAAAACGTTGGCAGTAACCTACAAGGATAGGTATAGAAAAGTACTTTCTAAATTGGACATCAATTGCTCGTGAATTAAGGTCGAGTCAAAAAATAGGACCTCATTTACTAAAAGCTTCTGTACAGCAAAAGAAACAACCAAGGAAGTGAAGAGAAAACACAGAGAGTGGGAGAAAATCTTTACCAGTGACACATCTGACAGAGGTTTAACATCTGGAATATATAAAGAACTCATAAAACAAAGAATCAAGAAAACAAGTGACCCAGTGAAAAGATGGACTAAGGATCTGAATGGACAGTTCTCAAAAGAAGAAGTAAAGATGGCTAAGAAACATCTTAAAAGGTGTTCAACATCTTTAATAATTAGGGAAATGCAAATTAAAACCACTTTAAGATTTCATCTTACCCCAGTCAGACTGGTTAAGGTCAAGAGAACAAATAATACCAAATGCTGGAGAGGATGTGAAGAAAGGGGAATACTTTAGCCACTGCTGGTGGGATTGCAAACTCGTGCCACCCTTATGGAAAGCAGTATGGAGAACTCTTAAAACACTAAAAATGAACCTACCATGTGACCCAGTTATACCACTCCTTGGCACATACCCAAAGGGCTCATCCTATCGCAAAGATAGTTCTACAACCATATTTGTTAAGGCTCTTTTCACAATAGCTAAGAGATGGAAGCAACCTAGATGTCCCTTAACTGTCAAGTGGTTAATGAAATTGTGGTACATTTACACAATGGAGTTCTACTCAGCAGTAAAGAAAGATGAAATCATGAAATTTGCAGGTAAACGGATGGAACTAGAAACTGTTATACTAAGTGAAGTAACACGAACTCAGAAAAACAAACGACACATGTTCTCCCTCATATGTGGATCCTAGCACCAAATCCTTATATGTGAGCATGTATCCAGGTATAACTGCAGGAACCAGGATAATAGAAAGGAACCAGGGAGGTAAAGGGAAAGAACCTGAGAGAGAAGAACAGTAAGAGACAGGTGTTACTAAGGGAGAAATGAACAAAAATGAGGGCATTTAAATGAGAAGGGGGAGGGAGGGTTATACAAGGAAACTTGGGATTAAAGGGAAGGAAGGAGCTCAAGAGAGGTGGACCATAGGAGACTGGTATTATTAAGGGAGAAATGGGGAAAATGGGGACACTTTAAATGGGGAAGTCATGGTGGAAGGATTACACGGGGGTGGGGAGGAGAAATGAATAATGTCTAGCTAGTTTTAAAAAATCAGAGGGAATCACATTAGTCCAACAACCTAAGGACAAATTACACATACAATATCTCTACACGAGTCCAAGTATATAGCTAAAGGCTACATAACAAACAGTACCAGACAGGAAAAACCTTCCGTTGAATTGTTGGCTAGGGTGGTCCAAGAGACCCCCCCAAAAAATTACACAGGCTATTGCCACAGCCCTTGATTACCTCACAGAACTTGAAGGTAAGACCCAGTGCTGAAGACAGAACATATTTTGGACAGAGGATTTGGAGCAGTGGACTGGAACTGACCTGGAAGCCACTTCCCCTGAAGGCTAGGCTAACTCTCATAGCTTTGGAGAGCACCATAAAGGTGTCAAGGGAAAACATCGATTGATGGTCCAACACCAGCTTCAAGACTAGATAACCACATAAATGGCCGGCACAGCATATGACACTGATGTAGTAGTAACCCTTTTATCTTGGGGGCAATCAGTATTTACCCAATTGGAATAAAAGTCCCCTCAATGGGAGGAAACTCAAGTGTGGTACTGTAAACATAACCAGATACACATGGCTGGTGAGGTCATAGATCTAAGAGAAAACCCCAAGACTGTCATATCCCTAAGACTAATGTAATTTCTTACTATATGCAAAATATGTTTCCTTATATTTGCAGACAAATATCCCAGTCACCACTCATAAAAAGCTTCTTTTGTACCATAGTACCACAACTGGTCAGACAGACATTGTCTATGAATTGCTCAGGCCTAAGTGACATATCTACAATGGAACCGCTACACCTAAGGCTCATGGAACATAGAACAGGGGTAAAGAGGTCATTAATGAATCCCTCAGTTCTCATTAATGAAGCTCCTTCATGCAACAGAGGACCAGGAACACAAAAGGTCACAAATGGCCAAAGCATAGAGATTAAGAGTCTGACAAATGCTGGTTCTTAGATAGGATTCCTATATTAAACTTCATGCACCCAGGGCTCAGGGACCATCGCAGAAGAGGGGTCAGAACAATTGTAAGAGCCAGGGAGGAGGTGCACAGCCATATAGAAATACAGTCCTATTAGCTCCTGGGACATATGAGTCCTACAAGCTCCCTGCTAATATGAATCTACAGCAATGGTGTCAGCGTACACAAGTCCCATGCAAACTCAAGCAGACCAAAATCCAGCATAGAACTGGGGAAATGGACAGCAGACCCCAATCTTAGCTGAAGAAATATTGACAACTGATTACTGCTAGGTGAGGAAGAGTTGATCATTGTAAAGCAAGGGACTCTAGATAAGCTCACGAGACCTCAGTAGATGAACTTGTACTGAAGACTGTCTGGGAGCACTAACTTTAAACAATGAACCTTAAAACAAATGACACAATGTATGAATTCCAGTGGGGAGACTATGGAAGGGTGCAAGTGGGGAAGGGGGTATAAAGATGATTAAGATTGATTGAGATGTTCTGTATTAAATACACAAAAGTTCAATAAAAACAAATTTTAAAAAAGCAAAGAGGTTGGGAGGAATGTCTTCTCAAGTTCACTTTTGCATTGAAAATAATCTTGATTTCTGAATTACTGCAATAAACTCCACGACGTGTTATCCTTTTATATATTTCTAAGTTCAATTTGTTAAAAATTTTGCTTTTTTCTCTTCTGTTCATGAAGGATATTGATCTTTTGCTTTTATAGCTTTGCTTCTGTTTGTATTCTTGGTAATACTGGTCTTTTAAAATAAGCTGAACAACATTCCTTCCTTTACAATCTTATGATGAGAGTATGTAGATTGGCATTATTATTTCATTAAGTATTAATAGAATAAATCATTGGTCACATCTGTGCCTGGAGTTTGCTTTGTGGGAAGATTTTTAAAGATTTTTAACCTCGATTTAATGGACATAAAGGCTATTTAGTTCATGTATTTCTCATGCAGTGAGCTTGGTAGTGTGCTATTAAAGGAATTTGTCTATTCTGCCTTGCTTATTAATTTGCAATTGTTCCTTAATATTCAATTCTTAAATTTTTAGTATCTGAAGACTCTCTAGTGATATCATTTCTATTTTCTTTTCCTTGGTTGGCCCGGCAGGAGAATGCCAGTTTTATTCATTTCAAAGGGTCTGTTAACTATTTTATGACATTTTTCTAGTGGCTTGCTTGCTTGTTTTCTGGCTTTCTTGCTTTTCCCTTCCCTTTCCCCTTCCCTCTTTCCCTTTTTCCTTTACTTTCCTTACATTTCTTTTTCTTTGTGGGAAAGGAGATGAGGCAGGGTCTCATGCTTAGCCCAGGTTGGCCTGAAGCTTGCAGTGATCCTCATGTCTCCATCTCCCATGTACTGGTATGAACCACTATATTATATTATATTATATTATATTATATTATATTAGGGATAATCAAGGTTATGGTTTAATAGTGATATATTTGTGCATCAAGATGAAAAGGGATTAATTGTACTGGTTAGTTTTTTCAACTTGACTCTACAAACTAGAGGCATCTGGAAAGAAAAAACCTCAGGTGTTACTCCAGCAGGGTCATGGAGGCAGGAACTGAAGGAGAGACCATGGAGGAATGCTGCTTACTGCTTACTGCCTTGCTTCCCTTGACTTGCTCAGTTACTTTTTAAAAATATTTTATTTATTGTTTTTTTTTAATTTTTTAATTTTTTTTTACAATTAAAGTTACAGTTTTAACAATATGCAAAATATTACAGTAATTCAGATTTTTTGGCATAATGATTACAGGTTTGATAAATACATTTTATATCTCATGATAGTGATGAGGATTATACAAAAGCTATTAAAACAATTATGAGAATAAATTCTATTGTCACTCAAGTAGTTTTTTTGTTTTCATACAGAAGAATTCCTTCCAAAGCAATTGACATTGAGACGTTTTCACATGCATTTCTAATCTCTATATACATGACTATCACTGGTCACAGTCGCCCACCTTCTGAGCTCCTCGGCATCTGAGCATGAATACAAACTCGTCAGATAGACAGCCTTCCTCTCCCACTAGAGGCTCCATACTCTGTCATCCCTATTTATTATTTTTATTTTATGTGTATGAGTGTATTGCCTGCATGTATGTGAGTGCACCTGTGTCGTGCAATGCTGCAGAGGTCAGAAGAGGGCTTTGGCTTCCCCTGGAACTGGAGTTAAGGACGGTTCATAGCCACCATGTGGGTGCTAGCAATCGAACCCAGTCCTCTGCAAGAGTAGTCAGTGCTATTAACTGCTGAGCCATCTCTTCAGCCCTCAGTTACCTTTCTTATGCAGCCCAGGACCACCTGACTAGGGATAGCATCTAGTGGTCTGTGCCTTCCTGTATCAATTAACAATTAAGAAAATGCCTCACAGACATGGTCAAGGCCAATCTAATGGAGGAAATTCCTCAAATGAGAGTCCTTCTTCCCAGATGTCACTAATGTGTGTCAGGTTGAGAAAAACTAACCAACACAGCCACTATCCCCAGTTTGTTTTTTTGACTTTTTTGTTTTGTTTTGTTTTGTTTTGCTTGTTTGTTTCTGATCTCATCATTATTAATTCCTTCTACTTACTTGGGTTTAATTTGATCTTTTTATTTTTTTTAAGTTGGAAACTGTGAAGTGGTTGATTCGATGTCTTTTGGTTTTTCCTGTGTCAGCTTTCAGTATATAAAATCCTCCTATATCCTGCTTTAAAGGAACCCCACAAATTTCATTATGTTATGCTTTTATTTTCATTAATTTACTCATTCAGTTTCTTATTTCCTTTTGAATTTTCCCTTGATTCCCAACTTACTAATAAGTATTTTATTTGCTTTGACATATTTGGGCCTTTCCAAAGATCTTTCTGATGATTTCTAATTTAATTTCTTCTGCAATTAGAATTTGGGGCTGATATCCCATCTTAATAGAGGATAGAGAGGGACAGAGGCATTTCTGGGAGAAACATTTCTTATTAAAAGAGAGAGGAAGGTATTTACTGAGAAACAAATGATGTTTTGGAAAGATAAATGGGCCCTTAGGAGAATAGATGAGATACAGTCTCACTACGGCCGTTTCCCTCCGGGGTAGAAACCTTTACAAAAATGTTTACAGCAGCTTTATTTATAATAGCCCAAACAACCCAGCTGTCCTTCAGTGGGATAATCATTAAACTGTGGCACCTGAATATTACTCATCAATAAAAGGAAGTGAATCACTGATACAGGGTGACAATTTAGATGAGCTGCAGAGATTAGGCTGTTTGGGAAAAAAATAGCCCTACAAGGTTACCTACTGCATTATTCCATTTACATAGCATTCTAGAAATGACAAAGTAATAGAAATAAGCATAGAGGTTGTCAGATGTGACAGAGGCAGTGTGGAGCGAGAGAAGGACAAGCGGGGTGTGGCCACAAAAGCAGCAGGAGCAATCTGTCCAGGAAATTGTTTGTTGTCTTCACTGCCACTGTCAGGATTCTGGTTGTGATACAGTACTGCAGTCTTTCAAGATGTTACCGTGTGTGTGGGGGGGGGTGCTGAATAAACAAGTCAAGAGGTTTCTTTATAATACATCTTATTAATAGAATGTGAATGTACAATTATTTGAAGACAAAAGGTTTAAAATGCTTGTGACATGGCTCAGTGGTTAAAGGTACTTGCAGCGCAGCCTAATGGAACCGAGTTCAATCCCCCAGACCAACATGGTGGAAGGAAAAACCAGACTCCCACAAGTCATCTGATACATGCACACCCATACACATACAAATAAGAATAAATTTTTTAAAACAATTTTTCAAAAAATTTTAAGGAAGGCAAAATAAAGACCATATAGAGAAAAGAAGTAAAAGCATTTTTCCAAAGTAATTCTCTTCCAGAAGATTATAGATTCAGTGTAATCCTAGTCACAACGAGAGCAGGTATTTTTAGAGATTGACTAACTGATTCTAGATTTTGTGTGAGATGCAAAAGTAGCCTTTCAAGTAAAGGGAAGATGGCTTCCCTGGGGAGTTGTGCCAAACATTTAACAAAGAAATAACTGGTTCTGTATAAACTCTTCCAGAGTACTGAAGAGAAAGGAATGTCTTCCAATTCATTCTATGATTTGCAGGTTGCTCTAATACAAAAGCCAGAAAAAGACACCTAGAGGAAAGAAACTTCAAAAAAAAAAATAGCTCTCATGAACACATTTGGAAAATTTCCTTAAAGACCTTTAGAAAAATCCAGCATCATTAAAAATGATAATATATCATGTCCACGTAAAATTATTCCAGGTGTGCAAACTTGGTTTGACATTCAAAAATCAGTCCTTTATTCTAGTAGATTAAAAAAAAGATGGTCGCGTGGTCATTTCAGTGTGTTTATTTTTATTTTCAATTATGCTGTGGGTATGTGCATGTGAGTGCAACCTGTGGAAGACAGAGGCATCACATCCCCCAGGGACTGGAGTAACAGGCAGTTGTGAGCTGCTTGACATGATTGCTGGGAACTGGATTTTGGTCCTCTCGAAGAGCAAAAAGTGCTCTTAACCACTGAGCTATGTCTCCAGCCCATTTCAGTATATTTATTAAAGAAATTTGAAAAACAAATCCAGAATTCTTGATTAATAAAAAAATCCAAGCAACACGGCATAGTGGCACACACCACTAATCTCAGTACTCAGGAGGCAGAGTCAGTCAGGCAAATCTCTGTGACTTTGAGGCCTACTGATGCACGTAGTGAGTTCTAGGCCAGCCAGGGCTACATAAGAGACAGCACTGTTTCAAAACAGCAACAGCAACAGCAACAGCAACAAAAATCCCAGCAAAGTGGGAGTGGAATGGAACTTCTTCTACACAATAAAAAACACTTATGGATTAAAAAAAGAACAAAACCCTAAAGTTAGGATCATAAAGGGAAAGGTCGTGAGAAGGCTATGAACACACATACCACTTGTGCTCAGCGTTGCACTGCATGGTATACAGATGATGGCTTAGCACAGGAAAAATATTGATGTGAATAATTTTTGGGAAATTTTAAATCATAACAATACCTATATACCCTTAATAGAATACCTAGTATTATACTATAATGTTAGTGAGATATAGAGCAACTCATTGCTAGTGCGGATGTAGTTTCGGACAACTACCTTGGAAAACAATTCAGTAGTTTCTTAAAAAGTTCAACTTCTCTATTTCCATACAGTGATGCACTTCCTGCCTGGCTCTTACAATCTTTCTGCCCCTCTTTTGCAATGGTCCCTGAACCCTGGTTGGATGGATTTTAATATAAGAGTCATGTTCAAGGACCCATACTCTGCAGACTCTTATTCTCTATGCTTTGGCCATTTGTGACCTTTTGTGTTCCTGACCCTCTGATGCATGAGGGCGCTTCATGGACAAGAATTGAGAGAGATCTTTACCCCTTGTTGTATGTTCCATGGGCCTTAGGTGTAGAGGTTGCATTGTGGATGTGCCACTTAGGCTTGGGCAATTCACAGACAATCTCTGTGTGTGACCAGTTGTGGAAATCTGTAATAATCTAGGCTCACCCCAGACCTAAATGAAAGCTATACTAACAAGATCTTGAGATGATTTGTGTGCACATTAGAATTTCAGAAGCACTGACCTCTGCTAGGACACATTCTTACTTGCCAGCATGTCATTTAATGGGGGTGCTCCAAGTTGAAGATAGTTCCAGTGTTCCTGTGGTATACAAAGCAAGGCTTAGAACTTCTGATATAATCATTCACCATGGAAACTAGTATTTATGGAGGTTGTTGTCAGGCAATATTTAGTGGGAGATAAACATGAGAAATACAATCAGTACAACAGTTTCAAAGTTTCAGGCTCCAGTAGAAGAGTTTCTATCAGACATGTTATAAATGATGAAAAGGTTCCACAGATTCTAGCTACGGAGGCTCAGAGGAGAAAGAGCTCATCTGGGAATGATGCTTCTTGAGGTGTGGGTCTGTTCTAGACTTGGAGAATTAAATGCCAGCTCATTCCTGGATATGGCTATGGATATGCTAAGAGGCAGGAGACCTCAAAGTTGAAGAAGCACCGTGCACCACTGGAAGAGCTTGTTAAAGCACTACTTTCCAAGCTGGGGAGATATTTTGAGCTTTTAAAGTTTTTTAAAACTATGAATATATGTGTGTGTGGGGAGGGGTTATGTGCACATGAGTACATGTGTCCTCAGAGGCCAGAGGTGCTGGATCCCTCAGGAGCTGGAGTTACAGGCGGTTGTGAGCCTTCCGATATAGTTGTGGGGAAATGAACTCAGGTCCTCAGGGAGAGCACCAAGTTCTCTTAACCACTGTGTAATCTCTCCATCATAATATTTTGAAGTTTTAATCTAATTATTTGGGAATGAGGCTCAAGAATGCATTTCTAGAAAGTTCCCAGGCAATACTGATGCTGTTGGTCTGTGGAAAAAAACTAATTTTGAGAAAATCATGTGGGTCTTGGGGCCAGTTTGGGTTCTTTCACTTTTAACTTAGATGGCAAAAATGTCACTGTATTTTCTTTCTAATGGTTCTTTAGAGGAAATGAGTAGCCATCTTGCACAATGTTATGAAAGCCCTTAGTAAATTGCCTGCTATGTTGCCGGTGCTCTACAGTTTTAACTTTGATTTCATTTCCTCCTCCAGAGTAATTCTGCTTGATGTCAGCTGCAATCTCTGTGGGAGTGAAAGGGATACTGTTATTTATGTAAAGGTCACTTGGACACAAGGCCTTTTTGGAAAATTTGGGGTAAAGTCTTTTATGTGAATGTGTTGGCCCAATTTTTCTTCTGATGACAATTCATATTGCCTGGCAGCCATACAAAGATATCTGAAGGCTTAGAGAGAGACTGGTATCATTTCAAGTACATTGCCTAAGGGACTGATTTGAGAAATGGAAAATAGAACTTGCATTCTACCAGGTAAACATGAAGAAAGATATTTCTCATTTAATGGAACTTTCTTATACTTAAAAAATTGCCGGGAGTGGTGGTGCACGCCTTTAATCCCAGCACTTGGGAGGCAGAGGCAGGCAGATCCTCTGTGAGTTTGAGGCCAGCCTGGTCTATAGAGTGAGTTCCAGGCAGCTGGAGCTAGAGCGAGCCCCTGTCTCAAAAAGACCAAAAAAAAAAAAAAAATTCAAGCAACTCTGTGTATTTGGAAGAATATGAATGTAGATGTTCCCCTTTTCTCTAATAGGAGTGCCTAAATTTTTAAATATCATGAACAAAATGATTTGGCAGCTGAACCTGCTACCCCATCACAATTTCCTATATGACCCCCAGATTAATTTGAGAAATCAATTGATTCTATTTGTGCCACTAGTCCTTGACTCGTGCATGAGAATTTGTTTATTAGCTGGTAGATAATTTCCCAGCAAACTTTTTTTTTTATACTGGAGTTTATTCATTGTACATAGTGATGGGGTTCGTAAAGACAATTTCCTTTAAGTATAGCATGTACTTCGACTATATTCACCCCTTCCCCTCACTTCCCTCTTTCCTTCTCCCATTGGTCCCCTTCCTTATACAACTTCCCTTTTGTTTTCATGATATAGAAATACATATGTATGTATATATGTGTGTATGTATGTATATATGTGTGTGTATGTATGTATATATATATGTGTGTATATATATGGTTTTATTTGTCTATATATAATAAATGATCCACAAATGAGAGAAAGCACACAATATTTGTTTTCCTGAGTCTGGTTCATTGTGTTTATGTCATGATTTCCATTTGCATCCATTTTCCAGCAAACCAACGAATTTTGCTTTTCTTTATGAATAGAGCAAACCTCCACTATTTATCTATTTATCTGTTGATAGAGATCTAAGCTGATTCCATAACTTGACCATTGGGAATAGTACTATAGTAAACATAGATTCACAGTGACTTAGATTACTTTAAGTCAGAAGTGGTATAGTTGGATTGTATGGTAGTTTCATACTTAGTTTCTTGAGGAACCCCCAGAGTGGCAGAACCAGTTTACACTCCTGCCAGTAATATATAAGGGTTCCCTAATCCTGCATGTTCAATAACATTTATTGTTTTTTTCTCTTAATGATAGTCATTTTGACTTATGTGAGATGAATCAAAGAATAGTTATAATTTGCATTTCCCTGATGGCTAAGAAGTTGAACAGTTTTTCATATGTATGTTGGCCATTTATTCTTAGACTTTTTAGAAGTGTGTATTTATTCCATTATCCCATTTATTGATTAAATTGTTTGGTTTTTTAAAAAATTAACTTATTTAAAATTTTATGCGTACAAATATTTTGCCTGCATGTATGTTAATGCACCATGTGCATGCAATACTGTGGAAGACAGAAGAGGGCACTGGGTCTCCTGGAACTGAAGTTACAGATAGTTGTTAGCTGCCATTTGGGTGCTGTGAACTAAACCTGGGTCCTCTGCAAGAGCATCCAGTGCTCTTAACTGGTAAGTCATCTCTCCAGTCACGAATTTGTTTATTTGTTTGGTGTTTAGTTTTTTGAATCCTTTAGATAGTCTAGATTTTAATCTTTTGTCAGGTGTACAGATAGCAAAGATTATTCTTCCATTCTATAAGTAAGCTCACCCTTTACTCAGTTATTTGCTTTGCTGGGCAAAAGCTGTTAATTTCATGCAATACTATTTGTCATCATACATCAAATTTGATGGTTAAGATACAGAACAACCTAATGTGCTTGAAGCCCTAGGTTCTATCCCCAGAAACACGCATGCACGCGCATGCAAGTGCGCGTGCGCGCGCGCACACACACACACACACACACACACACACACCAAACAAAAGAACAAAAACCACAATGAACAGGTATGTTCTGGTTGATATGGAGGCAGAAAAAGATTGTTCTGGAGCAGGAATCTTTTCCAAGTTGAGTACAGGACATTTAGAAACAAACCTCAGGATAGTGGGCATCTGAGAAAAGGTCCTCAGAGGAATGAACATTGAGAGACAAACTTTACCCTCTCTGTATTTTCACTTGAGGTTTCTACATTAGAGTCAGGTCTTGTTCTTGTTGTTTCTTAATCTTCTCAATAGCTGAACTTTAATAGAGAAAATATGTCACCTCCCAGATTATATGTCCTTGCTGGCTCCACTATTGCCTTCTGGATCAAATTTAGACTGCTTATTTCAAGAGCAGCCAGCATCTTTTCCCTCCAGTGGTGCATTGTACAAATAGCCATCATGGGCAATTAGTGTCTCTGATTTTCTTCTTTCTAAGCAATGCGGTTGAGACTTGTTTAAGAAATTTCAGTTTTCTCTCCCCAAATCATGTCAAGTAAATTATATTTTCTTATGCCTTGCAAAGCATGCATATATCACTCCAACCATGATTAAAAAGGATAAAGCAATTTTAGGAAAAAGGATACAAACCAGCTACTCACTAACATTTTATGGGCTTAAGACTGTTGTACTCTATTCCTGAGGCAAAATTATGTTTTCAAGAGAAGATACTTCAATTTTTATATAATGAATGTTATCATATAATGTTAAACAGGAATTTTAGTCTCCTATTTTTCACTTTCTTGTTCACTCACACAACCAGTGGCACACACAATTGCTGCTTTAGTATACTTGCGTGAACCATGATTCTGGACTTCCACAGCTCTAGTAGCAAAACAAGAAGTCAGCTTGAAAAATTGCGAATGAGAGTACTTGAAACTTGTTGGTGGTTCTGGTGCTCCTCGCTACCTGGCTGAGGTAGGGGGTTCTATCAGCATTTGCAAGACATAGCCCTTCCCTTGAGTACCAGGGTATCGTCACAGTGACCATATCCAAGACATTTACAAGATATTAAGAAACCAGTCTAGGCAGCCATTCCTTAAGACTTCTCTTATATTCTCTTACATTTCAAAATCACTGCAGGGCACATGGTAGCCACTGCTTAGGTCGCAAGGCAAAAAGGGCTCAAATTTTACACCAAAGTGATGATCTCCAAAGATTGTGCCCGTGGACACCCCAACTGCTCTGTCAGCACCCAAGGCCAGCATGCTTGTGGATGTACAGCCCATTTAGGGGTTCTGTTTCTACTCACTACCTGTCCCCCAGATTCTTTAATTTCATCTGGCTACCCAGGATGATGCCCATCCCACCCCCAAAGAATTGGCTAAATTGAGTTCATAGCTGTGTGGTTAAGAGCACAGGCTTCTCTTGCAGAAGACCTAGGTTCAAATCCCAGTGTGTCTTCCAGAGCCAGAGTGAAAGGTCGTTTGGGGCTTCTCTGTGTGGGAGAGTAGCTGTGAGGAAGAGGTGGGTATGAAGAGTAATGATTTAGACTGGTGGAACACAAGTTGTTGGTGCCTCATGAAAGAAACTTCAATTCTCACCATTCTCACATACCTAGACCTGATGATTTCTTATTTCTAGTGCCTGGAATTCTTCCTGGGAACTTTTCTTGGCCACCAGAGTGAGATAGGCTTAAATGTGGGGCACAGTGGAAGTGATGGGCGTTAATGAATGAAGAAGGAGTAGTTGTCAGGAAGTGACTGGCAGAAATTCGTGGTTAATCCCCCAGTCCTCATTCTTGTAAGCAGGACAACACTGAGGTGTGCTCCACACACAAGTCTGTCGATAGGAATGAGCTCCAGCCACCCCCCACCCTCGAAGTAATCTGCTCATGACCTCCCCCTGAATTGCTCTTCTTTCCCTCCCTGTCTCACTCATTGCCTTAGACTGTGGCTTTTCAGCATATTCTTCACATAGTTGTCGCAGCGTTTGTTCTGGGGGATCTCACCCTGAACAGTCAGAACATGGGAGGTGTGAGGTTGTGACTGCTCACAGCAGATGTGATCATGTTGCGGAGGCCTTCAGTGCCATATTGAGACTTTATTCCATGGTGACTGGAGAAGAGGCAAGAAATCGATTAGGCTTCTATGTAGCACTTTGGAAAAGAGGGAGAAACGAATTAGAGCAATGGTTCTCAGTGTGCTACCATGAGGTCCTGGAGTGATGTCAGAGTGGTTAAGAGCACAGGCTGCTCTTGCAGAAGACCTAGGTTCAAATCCCAGCGCCCATATGGTGGCTAATAACCGTATATAACTTCAATTCCAAAGAATCCAATGCCCTCTCCTGATTCAGATGTACTTACACGCATGCAGGCATAACACATATACACATGAAATTTTTAAAAATTAATTAATTAAAAACAATTTTTAAAACTGCTACCATGAAAGTAAGAATCATCTGGGAGCTGTTTGTTTAAGCACTGATAATTGCACTTAGGGTGTTACACATACTAGGTAGGCACTCTACTGTGGAGCTATAGCTTTGTGGGGGGGGGCGATGGTTTCACTAAGTCGCTCAGGCTGACCTTGAATTTAATAATCCTTTTGCCTCAGTCTCCAGCATAACTGGGATTATTGGCCTGCCTCACCAGGCCCGATGCCACCATACCTGGCTTTGAGGACTTCTTGGTAATGCAAAACTGTGCCTCTTCCTCCAGACATAGTAAATGAGACAATTTGGGGGGCGTGACCTAGAAATATGTGTTTTAACAGGTCTCCAAGTGATTCCAATGCTCCAGAAGTTTGAGAACCGTTGGATTAGAAAGCAGAGGGAACTAGCAACCTGGAGACTACTTGTCAGGCTGTGGTAAGAGCTCTGGTGAGAGACTGTAATGGCCTGAGTTATTAGATTAGATTCCTTTCCCTTGGACAATGCTCTATGTGCAGGGTGCTTAATAAATATTGTGGCTCTGATGTGTCCATGAGCAAGCAAGTGACAGCAGTAGTTAGAGGGACAGAGAGGAGGAACAGTGGTGTGAAGAGGAGGGAACTGTTCATATGAGGTTCAACCGTTACTGACCTCATGGCATTGAGAGCTTTGTTCCCTTCTCAGTTCCAGGGACACAGTCTTCTTCTAGAGAAATTGGAGTAATGCTCCAAGTAAGCGAAACTGCATTTTCTTCTTTTGAATAAATAGCCGCTGCTCACTGTTCAGAAATCAAGACTCCATAGTTCATGTGTATGGAGTCTGAGAAGTGTTATAAATCTTAGAATGAAATTTCCATAAAGTGAGCAATAAAAGCTTTTTAACAGAAATTACTTCCTGAGGAAGGAACACTGTGTATATGGGCAGGAAGATGCTGCTAAGTGGCCTAAAATACATGTTGGTTGGCAATCTTTTCTCTTTTGTGTTCAAAGTCAGCTTGACCAGAGTCTAGTTTCTGTCATGAGTTTTGGAACCGCGTAATTATTCTTTGCAACCTCTTCCATTAGCATCCTAGATTCTCAGAGCCTGCCTGTGGGTCTGTGGGAAATAGAAGTCTCCCAATAGTCCCCAGGGTTAAAGTCAGTGAGGGAGACGTGGTTGGCAATGGCTTATCCCCTCTGGAACACCAGCTCTGGGAACAACAAGGCCTTTGACTGAGGCCTGCGTGCAGGAAACTGGACCACATTCTCTAGGCCAAAAGGATTAATTGGAAAGGTAGTTTTGTGGGTCGATTTCTGAGCCAGAGTTGAAATGAGGCTGAGGCTGTAGCAAGTCTGAAGGAAACCTGGCAGAAAAGAAAAAGGCTCTCCCTAAGCCAGGAACTGCATAAAGCCGTGACCAATCACAGGGCGCTAGAGCAGAGAGGAACTATTTGGGACTGGCAAAGAGGGCGCCACTGTCTGGTGATTTACCATGAATGGTGGCAGCCAGCGTTCTGCCTGGTGGAATGTGGCCCGCTGAAGGAGAGCCTGGTTGGAATGATTGTTGTATTATTTATCTTTGACCAGGAAAAACAAAGTAAATCTTTTCAAGAAGAACAAAAGAGGGGAAATGTTTTGTAACCACAAAACCTAGAAAGGGCACTGTGTGCCCTTCTTGCCCAGCTGGATTGAGTTAGTGCTTGAGCTGTGTCATATAAAGTTAATATGAAAATAAAGATGTACATGCACAAGAATTTACTGGACATAGGGATATTTTTCATAAACAAAGAAATCATTGGTGTAGTTGGAAGAACAGGCTGGCTACACCAAGGGACTTTTCAAGTCAACCAGGGTTGCTTTTGTAGATTAACTAGTAGGCTGTCGTAAAATGAGTAAACTCGAAAATCTCAGGTCAGATAGAAAGACTAATGGGGCTAGTGTCAGTGCCTGGCTGGAGAAAACGAGTCCACAGGGCCAATCCAGGCTCTTTGGACTCCCATAGTAGAGGGGACTCTGGTCACATGCATTTCTCTCCACTGAGTCCTTGGTTTCTGTAGCAAGGTTTCTGGTTGCCATAACAACCAGATGTGGAATGATTAACGTTGTCAGAGTGGTGTACCAGCTCAACGGTTAAAAGCTGACACAGGTTTTAGTGATTTCGTGATTGGCTTGATTGCTTAGTTATCAACTTGGGGTGGTGGAAGAATCAGAGGAAGGGCCTCAGGGGTGGGTTCCTGTGAATTCTTCCCTATATCTGAGGCCCAGAGGGAGAAGGCTACTAGCACCCAAGTCACCTGGCTCATGTGTGGGAGAACCAAGATGAAATTCTAGAGTCAGAATTCTCTGCTTCTCTCTAACATCTTGTCAGCATATAGCACCTACTTGATTCACAGAAATAAACCAAAGCCACTTAAAAACATTCTACTCTTTTCCAACAGAAGTTAATTCCCGAAAGACATATCTTAATTAAGTCAGCATAAGAAAAATAGCAGCAATAACTATAAAAATGATGCAAGATAAATATGGGCATTCTTTACAGCTTAATTTATTATGACTTTAAAAGGGTTGCTACAGCTTGCCTTGATTCTGTGAAACATAGTGCATTTTTGCAATTCCCTTTAGTTATAAATTAATATAGGCCATTAGGGATGAGACTAATGGTGGATGAAGACTTTCTCATGGGGAATCATAGCACCTGAGAAAATGAACGGCTGTGGTATACAAACTCCCAACCAGTCCTACAAATGATACAACTTGTCATAAAACTACTCCCTAAAGAGGCATACTCATTCCTAATAAACCCAGCCACAGTTTTTTTTTTTTTCTTTCCTCTATAAGCATATTTGCCACAATGTTCTAGCCCAGGGAATTTTGAGATAGATACTGTTCTGGTTTGAATGAAAATTGTCCCCCCATGGCATCATATGTTGAAATACTTGGTCATGCAACTAGTGGTGCTTTTTGGAGAGCTGTGGAATCTTTGAGATGTGGGGACTGGTTGGCAGAGGCAGGTCATTGGGGGGCGAGCCTTGAGGATTATAGCCCAGCCCTGCTTCCAATCCCATTCTCTGCTTCCCTGTTACCATGTGAACAAGTCACCACTGCCAGCTCTTGCTGCTGCAGATGGGACTCTCCTCTGCTGCCATGTCCTGCCCACTGTGATGGACTGTATCATTTGAAGCTGTGAGTCCAAATAATCTTTCCCTTCCTTAAGTTTTTTCTCTCTAGTATTTTTGATCAAATTGACAAAGAAGGTAACTAATAGGGCAAAGTTAAGGGGGAGGGTGGGTAGGTGACAAGGAGCTGTGATAAGCTCATATTTTGTTTATACATGTATATTTTTTCTTTTTTCTTTTTCCCCTGTGTGTGTGTGTGTGTGTGTGTGTGTGTGTGTGTGTGTGTACATGAGGCCACAAAGCAACTTGCAGGAGGAGGTTCTCTTCTGTCACTATATAGGTCCCAGGGATCGAACTCACATCAGGAACTTTCGGTGGCAGGAACTTTTACCCACTGAGCCATCTCTCTGGCCCAACAAGCTCATGTTAAGCTGATCTGCATGCACACCTCATGCTGATATTTGGCTTTTCCCTCACCGAAAATACAAATTCACATCTGAGATTATGCACTAATGAGGAAAAAGCTCACATATTTACAGACTGTTTGGCTATTATCAACATACCCAAAAGTTTTCCCTTTGGAAATATAACAAAGTATCAGAATCTTTCTTGTTCCCGATATAAGAAGGTTAAGTCTAGAGCGCTTTAGGAAACAGGGATTAGATGAAATATTTCAGAAAGGATTTTCCCCTCATAAGGGCACATAAATTTGCTCAGAGAGGCTTGAGCAAGATTAGTAAATCACCACTGGGTATGGTGGCACACACCTTTAATCCCAGCATTTGGGAGGCAGAGGCAGGCAGATCTCTGAGTTCAAGGCCCGCCTCGTCTATATAGCGAGTTCCAGGCTAGCTGGGGCTACAGAAAGACCCTGTCTCAAAAAGACCAAAAAAAAAAAAAGAAAGAGGAGGAGAAAAGATGAAAGAAAGAAAGAAAGAAAGAAAGAAAGAAAGAAAGAAAGAAGAAACAAATTAGTAACTCACCGGGGGAGGCTAGAAATAAAAGCCAAACCTTATGTCCTGCAGATTTCTGCTTTTAAAAAGTGTAGCCACTTTGACACTGAAAAACAAGACAGTTATGTCTGAAGATGTAGTGGGTGTGCGATGTTTCCCTACAGAGGCATCATCTCTAGTCAAGCCACATCTGGGCAAGCTGTTAACTTCAAAACCCTCAAATATCCTACCAGTACCCGCACTTCCCATCTTCATTCCCTCCTCCTCCACCACCCTCCAATGTGGGCTTCAGTGTCCTTAGGATTTTGGTTCAAGAGGCTTACACGTCCAATCCTGCCTTTACTCACTCAGGAAACTTAAATGCAGCCTCTTCTTATGTGAACAATAAAAATCAAACTGCAATAAATGGAGGCAGAAGGATGGAATGAGCACCTGGCATTAGGGATTCTGATTTATGCCAGCATCACTGGGCTCCTAGACACCCCCATTGCCTGCCACACACAGTAAAACTTAAGAGATAAATGATTGGAAATGGAAGTCCCATTGGAGAATGAGTTTGTGACATCTAGGTAGCTGTAGGCATCACATCATAAAGACTGATCATCTGGGCTGCCCAGTCTCTGTGTAAGTATGAAGGGAACTGCTCCTGAATGGGAGGTTTGATTTTTCTCACTTTATTTCAGTAAGGTAACAATGGGCCAGGGAATCAGCTCATGATAAATCACAGTAATAGCCCAGTGGACCTAAGTATGGTCCTGTTCAGAGGTGAAGCTGATGCAGACCAGAAACAAAGCATAAAGTTGATTTACTATAAATTAGTTTTTCTCTAAAAAAGGTCAATGTCTCCCTAAAGGAATTTCTTTTTTAACATAACTCTGTGTGTCAGAAAATGAGATTGGGATGTAAGGAAGCTGCAAGTCATCCATTTGTGGCCCCAAGAAACAGGCCTGATGTGTCCCGGGTAACTTAATATGGAGTGTGGTTATCTCCCTATGAAAGAGAAAGAACAGGTTAAAAGAAGTGTATTGCTTTATTTATTTTTTAAATTCAGTATATATGTGTGTCTGCATGTGTGTAGGCACACTTATGCCATGACTTGTATGGAGATCAGAGGACAACTTGCAGAAGTCGGTTCTCTCCATTCACTATGTGGTTCTTGGGGGAATGAAGTCAGATTGTCAAGCTTGGCAGCAAGCACCTTTAGGGGTGAGCCATCTTGCTGGTCCTGAGGCTGTTACTTCAAATTCATTCCTGTTCTTGTATTTGACCATGTAGGAAATCACCTATGATAAGAAAAAAATATATCTGAAACAGGTAGCAACCTTGACTATGAGGTGATTTCCTTTTATTAATTGAGAAGCTGTAATATTAGAGAATTTAATATACTCATAACATGTACTACTGAATGTCACTGATTTCTTCTGTATTCTTAGCACCTTTTCATGTCCTATGCACACAGGAGACCTTGATAAACATGTGTTAAGTGAATGGCTTCTTGAGTTGAAAGGGAACTCTGAGATCACCTATGTAACCAGGCTTCTGCTTCCTTATTCTCAAGAAGAGACCAATTCAGTCAAAATCATCTACATTAGTCAGCTGTTCATAGTGGTGAAATACCTGTCGGACTACGTAAACAGAGAAAAGTTTATTTAGTTCACAGTTCTAGGTGTTCAAAAGTTCAACTGGTATACATAGGGTCTGTGGTGAGGGCTCCCCTATGGCTCTATCGCCTCATGAAGGACAGCAATGGCTGGTGTATGTATTAGAGAAAACAATCACATCTCAAGCCTGGAACAGAAAGACACAAGTGGGGCAAGATGTGCCCTTTTATAGCAACCCTTTATTGGGAGCTATGAGGACTGTCTATGGCTGCAGTTACCTAAAGACATTCCTCTAGGTTCTATCTCTTAAAGATTCCAGCCCCCTCCCCCCATAGCACTACCCCAGGGATACATGAAGTTTTTTTAAAGGGAGACACTATGAAATCATATCTAAATCATAGCACCACCTAAATGGGGAAAGCCAATGAGACCATAACCAGTTCCTCTGTCTGTCCAGTGCTTTTTCTATCACCTCATTTCAGCCACTAAGTTCTGGAACTCCTTCGAGACCTGCTGCTAAAATTAGTTGGTTTTCTGTTGCTTCACTTCCTTTCTATCTTGCTTTTTTGCTGTCTCAAATCTCATAGTTGATAATTGTCACCATCCACACAACATCTGAGCCTTTCCTTGGATGGAAGATATACCCTCAGGAAAGAATAGTTTCTGTTTCAGGCATTCTCTGTGAAGCAGCTCAGATGTGCTAAGCACTCCTGATGACTTGCTGCCTGCAAATCAGACCCAGTTGTGTGTCTGTGATGGGTCAGAAGTCATACTCTGGTTTAGAATACATTTCTAATACAAATGTAATATTTCTAAAACCCATTTACTTAGTGCTATAGAAAATAGCAAAAGTGCTAAGGTGTAACCCTGTTGGGGCTCAGAAAACGATACCCCCAAAAGAGAGCCACAGAATGAGCCTCATAAGCAATGTTTCTTTGACCTTTTCCCATGCTGCTATCTCTCACTCTTTTTTTTCTCCCCAAGGCAAACTAGTAAAGCTAGCTAGAATTCCTTTTCCCCAGATGGGTCATAGACCCTGGAGTATCTTTTTCCCTAAAGCCAACCATAAAACCTAAAAATATTTAAGACTTAGCCATAAAGAAATTTTCTGTCCCACCTTATTTGATTGTATGTAATAAGGGACCCTGTCTCATTCACAGAAGGAGGAAGGAATGTTACATGGAGATTCCGTGAAGAAACTAACAGACAGGCCACGCCGGGTTTCCCCTCTGTCTACACCATTAGCTTAGACCCTTTTGGGACAGTCACCTTTCTATACAACTGTCCATGCTTTATTGAACCTAAGTATAAAAAATTTGATAGTTTAACCTTGGTCTTTCAGTCTTTGATCTGAAGTCTCCTCCCTCACGTAAAACTGTGATCAAATAACCTTGAATGCCTTTTCTCCTGTGAATCTGCCTATTGTTAATTTATTTCAACAGACTCATATCTTGAACCTTTAGAGGCTAATTTGAACTTCCTATAACCCTTATCCTCAAGAAGCTTTTCAATTAAATGTGACACATATCATACCTGAAGCAAGACTAAGGTGTACAGCAGAAAAGAGAAGGGGGTCTATCGAGCATAATTGTGTGGATGAGGTGGTGTGTTTATCCTTATTTGAAAGATTAGGAAATTGAAAAATGAGACTCAGAAAGGATAAGTAACTTCCCTAAGTTCACCAAGCCAGTAAATGGTAGAATTGGAATTCCAGTGCAGGAAGTCTCTCCGTTGGGTCTCAGCAAGCTTTTGCACATCACATCATGTGGGTTTCTGTAGCTTGGTAGCACAGACACTGTGAACTGGGGACCCCAGAGAGAAATAATGTCCCTGAGACTTAGGGTTCTCAGAAAAAAAATGTTTCAAAGGTGGAATCCAAGTTGGTTCACATTTTGGATAAATAGAGGAGAGAATACCAGGTGAAGAAACAGAACAAGAAAGGCAGGGATGCGGGACTCATGGGAACTTCATAATTCTTTCTGTTTCTTAGATACTTGCTGAGCTATTCTGTGTACCATGGCAGTCAATTCCCTCACAACCATAGGGGTTGTCCAAAGGTAGCTTCTCACTGCTCCTATGACTCCTCAGTAGCATTTTATGGGAGAGGGAATCAGTTTCTCCTATTACAACACTCTGCTTACAATCCATGATATTTGGCTTGTTGAGTTTTCATCTGCTCCCTGGTTATCCCTGTCATTCTTCTTCTGGTCTTTGACTCCTAATTGTTCAAGTACTCCATGCCTTAGTTCTTGAGTCTTTTCCATTTTCTGCCTAAGCTCACTCATTTGTTGGCAATCTAATTCAATATGAATCATTTCAGCTTTGTAACTATCTAGTCTAAATGGTTTAACAACAACATCACAGAGCTGGAGAGATGGCTCAGCGGCTAAGAGCACTGGTTGTTCTTGCAGAAGACATGGGTTTGAATTCCAGCACTCACATGGCAGCTAAAAACCATCTATAACTTCAGTTCCAGGGGATCCAATGCCCTTTTCTGTCCTCTATGGCACTGCACAACATGGGTGCACTTATATACATGCAGGCATAACATTCATACACATAAAATAAAAATAAATAAATCAAAAAATTAAATAACAACATCACACATATTCTTGCATGGCACACATACATATACACATGTTTACTCATACAAAACTCCTAGAACTTCCAATGCCAAAAAGTGGAGTAAACCCATTTAGTCTACCTCTCCCATGAATTGTATCTGAAAATTCTAGACAGAATATACTAAATAATTGCTCAAGGAGTCTGAAAAGTAACCAATAGTAAGTGGATTGTAGAGTATGCTACTCAGACTTTTCATTGCTGTGATAAATATCTGTAAGAAACATTTTAAAGGAAAAGGGGTTTATTTTGTCTCAGTTTCAGAGGTATCAGTTTGTGGCCTCTGCCTTCATGCCCCAGGCAGGTGAGAAACATCATGGAGAAAGGGCATGGAGGAAGAAAGCTCCTCACCTCATGTCAGTCAGGAAGCAAATAGGAATAACAGGAAGGGATGAGTGTCCCAAAACACTGTGCAAGAACATGCCCCAGTGACCTATTTCTTCCATCTATGCTCTACCTCCTATAGCTCTGCCACTTCCCAGATAGTCTGAATTTTAAATGCATCAATGGACCAACCCAAAGGTATGATCTACCAATGTCTTAGGTATCTCCTAATCCAATTAAGCTGACAGACTTAACTGTCAGAGGGAGAAAATCCAGAATTTGAAGAACTAGGGCCAATGACATTGTTGTTTCCTTATGTTGTCTTTGTTTCTTGATTTGATGTGAGACTAGGACAATAGAAATCTCTGGCTTTCTAACCAGAGTCCTAAGAATAGGGACTCCTGAGAATGAGAGAGGTCAGGGGAAGCCCCACCCCCCATTAGCTTTTGTTCTCTTTTGGCTTTGTCTTGAGGCCAATTCCAACAGGATCTACATTGTTGTGGTAATATTGGCAGTAGTTCAGGCATGTAAATCTTGTGTCTCTGACTAGCAGAACTGGGAAGAGCGTTTCCTGTGTATGAAGAGTGTGTGTGGTGGGGGGGATCGCCATCATTTTCCACATCTTTTTGTTCTTCCTCTCCTCACCAAGGGTGGCTTCAGTGATGGAGCATGGTATGACGGCACAGTCTGGAAGAGGGTTGCAGCTCTGAAGAAAACCCATTTTTCAGTCTGAGGAATTGGGGAAAAGTAACCCTGGGAACCAAAGAGTATGGAAGAAATCTCAGTGAAGAGGAACTGGAGAATAGAATGCCTCTAACTCTGTGTGTGAACTGACCCAAATCCTGTACCACTGACAAGTCAGCTGTGCATGAGTGGCCCAGATACTAAGGAGCACAGTAAGGGCCTGGAGAACTGAGCTCATGATATAATCCATCTTCCCCTGAGTCCCATCAGCAAACACTGTCATATAAACTGGGATAATGGGAATAATAGCACTCAATCTTGAAATGATATTTGAACCACTGCCCTCATAAAGTGAGATTAAATGTTTTGCCTTTACTATGATGGTGTCCTTTGAAAACTAAAGTCAAATCTATTGATATCCTCAAGGGATTGTAACAGGATCCACTCTCACAACATAATAATCTAAATGTCCAGAAGGAAATCTAAGTATATTCAATGTACAAGGAACCAAAAAAATGTGACTTGTTCTCAAGGGAAAAGACAATCTATAGATGCCAACATGATGATGATTCCAGATGTTAGAATTAACAAAGACTTTAAAGTAGCTGCCATACCACGTTTCATGAAGTAAGAGTAAACAGTCTGAATATGAATGGAAAGATAGAAATTCTCCAGAGACAAATAGAAAAAAATACAAAAGGAGAATCAAATGGAAATTTTAGGACCCCCCCCTAAAAAACTCTAGTATCTAAAACAAAACTATCAGGTGGTTCCCTAGCAAAATGGAGGTGATAAGGAAAAGTTAGTGAAAATGGAAATAGGTAAGTTGAAATTCTTCAATCTGAAGAATTTAAAGAAAAGAGGATTTTAAGAGAAAAGAAGAAAGCAGAGTGTGAATAAAAGGGCAGATGTTTAAAAAATGGTGCTCCAATAATTGGGTACCTGCTGTAGTCAACATCTTTAGGAGAAGATGTTTGTGACCTTGAATTGGACAATGAGTTCATGGCTATGATACCAAAAACATAATCTATAGAGAAAGAAAAAAAAGAGATAAAGTGAGCCTCATTAAAATTTAAAACTTTTGCTCTGCCAAAAACACGTTTAAAAAGAATAAAAAGACAAACTAGAGGCTTGGCAAATATATTTACAAATCACAGATCTGACAAAGGACTCTTAGGCAGACTATGAAGAATTTCCATCCTAAACCATATAAAAGCAAATAACCCAATTTAAAAAGGGATAGAGACTTGGAGATTTCACCAAAGAAGATCTTTGGAAGGGAAAAAAGTACATCAAAAGACACAGGTCATGTTAGTCACTAGGGAACAACACTAGGGAACTATAATGAGCTATTCCTATACATCTAGGAGAACAATAAATAAGTATATATCTAGTGTTGCTGCTCGAAATGCAAAGCAGTACAGCTACTTGGAAAAATAACTCAAGAGCATCTTAGAAAGTTAAATATATACTCACCATTTAGCATAGCAATCCTACATCTACTCAAGCAAATTAAAACCTTTGTTCACACAGAAACGTGTATATGAATTTTGATACCAGTTTTATCATAATTACTAGTAAGTGGAAACTACCCACATGTCCTTAAATGGATAAATGGGTAAACAAAATCTGGTTCTTCCATAGAAAGGGATATTGCTTAGACAAAAAAAATAATGATAGAAATATTGGTAAATATCACAATTGAATCTCAAATGCAGTGTGCTGTGTGAAAAGTTAGACTTGAAATGCTATGTGCTGCATGATTTTATTTTTATGACATTTGGTTTTTACTTGTTTTACTGGTGCTGGGCCCAGGGCTTTGTGCATGCTGGGCAAAGCAAGCACTTCTACCACTGAAGTATGTCCCGTCCTTATTTCTGGGACTTTTCAGAAAAATAAGCCATGTAAGCACAGAGAGTAGATGCAGGGTTGTCAAAGCTTGGAGCTGGGGGAGGGTCTGATTAAGGAAGTATGAGAGGAAATCTTTCTCAAAAGTCATGAAACTATGTAAAGCAAAGAGAATGTTGTAAATCTAACAATAAAATTTAAAATCTCTTGAATTTGTATCTCCACATCAGATGCATCCCCTTGAGTCACACACTGGACTGATGAACTGATATTGCCTCTCACAATTTACTGAGTATCTTAACCGTAACTCACTGGAAAGCAAACTCCTGAGTTCTGCCTTCAAATTTGCCCTATCTCCAGCTTTTCACGTCTCAGTGGGTAGCAGTTCTAGTCTTCCAGTTGCTCATGCCACAATGCCTGGAGTCATCCTTGACCTCCCTCTTTTTAATTCATCCCACATCCATTCCATAAGGAAGCCAGTCATGGTTTTGCTTCAGAAGCATAATCAGAATGTCAGCAATTCCACTTTTATCAATGTAGTCCAAGTCATGCTCAGAGGTTGGGGTAGATATGAAGGTAGGCCCCCTAAGTGCCTGTTCCCAGAGGGACTTGCTACGAGGCCTTGGGAACAGCTGTGTGCAGTGTGTTTCAGCTGGAGGAAGCCATTCTGTCTCCCTCATGCCCAATCACAGAGGCCTCCTTGCTCTTTCTCAAGGGGACATGCCAAAGGCCTGCCTCAGGACCTATACCTCTGTCTTTCATTTCTGCTTAGCTTTTCTTCACTTAGATATTCTCTTTCTTGGACTCCTAAGACTGTCATAATAAAAGTCACAATAAATTGATTCTGGAAATTCAAAGTCTAAAATCAAGGTGTCACAAGGCAATAACCCTCACTGAAGGCTCTAAGAGAGAATTCTTCCTTGCCTCTGCCAGCATTGAGTGGTTCCAGGTATCCTTGGTCTGTGGCCACATCACTCCAGTGTCTCCCTTTCTCCTCATATGATCTTCTCTCTGGCTGTCTTCTTTTTTCTGTGTCCTATATGGGTACCTGCTATTGGATTTAGGGCCTGACTAGATAATCTAGAATGCTCTCATGTTCATATCTCAAGACCTTGAACTTAATTATATTCACAAAGACTCTTTTTCAAAGTAAAGCCACAGTCACACATTCTGGGGATTAACACATGGGCCTAGCATTTGAGGAGCAATCTCAACCCAGTATAGTCTTTTAGCTCACTTCTTCATTGCCTTCCAACCTTTCCTCAGCAGGTACCCTCCGGACAAGTGACCTGATCCCACCCCCCCACCACCACCACACTGAAAATTATAACTTCTCTGACTCCTCCCCTCTTCCCTGATTAATTTACCCCATTACCACTTACCACCATTTGATATGCTTTACCTTGCATGTATTGTTTCTTGTGAGATGAAGTTTACCTCTCCCATTAGAACCATCAAGTTCTTTTGTTTGTTGAGCTCAGATAGTTCCTGGTGCAGAACTTTTGTTCAATGAGTGATTGTCCCCATTTTCCAGGTGCTCATGCAGGCCTGGAGAGGTTATGCCATTTACTAAATGTGACATTCAAAGCAAGGTCTCTCCTACACAAAGCCAAGCTTCTAATGTGATGACATGTGTCACTACCTGGAGGGCAGCACATTTCCCTCTAGTTTGTTGTCTTTTGGTTGAAGAAACATGGGGTAGACTTTTTACCCTTACACAGTCTGGGGGACAGGAGACCCTGCCCTCATCTAAAGGCCTTCCCCCATTTGTAGCTTTATCTGCTCCCATGTCTCTGTGAAGAAGTTTCCTTTATGATATGTTAAAGTCTCATGTTGCCCTTCAGTTCTGAGTGGCAGAAGAAGAGAGAACAGCTCTCTCCAAACCATCTACATTTGGAGAATATTATCAAATTGCCCTGTGGTCATTGTAGGGCCAGACAAAACACTGCAGACAAGTTCCTTCAGCATCTTCCAGAAGTCTCATTTTATTATCTCCCTCTCCCTTCTTCCCTTCCCTGCTTGGGTTTCTGATAAAATGCAGGATGAGCTTTTTGGCTTGTAGCGTGCACTGCCCTTAGGTGATGTTCTATAAATAATGAATGGAACAGAACAACATTTTTTTAAAATGTAGGTTTTGGCATAAATTCAATTAGTAGTGTTGGCACTTGCAAACCTAGCAAATAAATGCTTTTCCCTGGCAAGCAATGTCTCGGCTCTTAAGGCCTGCATTATGGGCATTACATTTACAAACAGTAGCAAATGTTCAGGAGACCGAAGAGTCAGCTTGAGCCCCACCCATTCCCAGGGAGGGAGGCTGAGGTGAGAAGGGACAGTGCCCCTTCAGGATGAACACACAGCTTGAGCTTTCCCATACCAGTTCACACTGATTCATAGAGCTCCAGAGGCCAGAAGCATTTGCTCATTCCAACATGTTCTGAAAAGCAAGGCCAGATAAAATGCGAGCTGTTGTTTGGATGGACATTGTGTGCTCTAAGGGCCAGATTCTCAGCCCGTGAAGCTCTGTGGTGATGTGTATGGAGACTCCTCACATACTAGTCGATGGGAATTTCTATAATAAGAGAAACTTAAGCCAAATTCTCAACCAATATAACTCTGTGAATTCCCATAGAATTACGTAAGTTGGGAATCTGTGTACATGCATGTATACAACTCACAATATTTTATGAGGTCAGTCCAACTGTGGAGATGACCATAAAAGTCTCTCCATCACATTGTTATTCTTTTGGAGGGGCCATAGTCACCGACTAGGAGTCTATCATGAACTTAATGGGAAACTGCATGTGTATTCTGTGTATAAATGTATATGGGCATGCATAATTTAGCTCAGAGTCTGTACAAGAAGAAGGAAACTCCATGCTGTGATTTGGTTTTATTTCATTTATTTCCAGGATGGTTTTTTGCTTTCCTTTAGGCTTTAGTTTGATTGCAATAAGGTGACCCCACTTTTGAACAGTTCTAATCAACCCTGGACAGATGAGTTCTTTAAATTGTTTGAAAAGCATTTGAGAATTCCATTCAGGAAGTTACAAATGCTGCGCAATTTAGCATTGACTGTGGTGCCCCTACCCCCTACCCTGCCCATGCAGGTGGCTTTTATCTTTACTATGGGTTGTTTGATGAAACATTTTGGTCATTGGAGTTTATTTTCAATGTAACTTTTAAACCTGTAAAGAATAAATCCCACATGTGCAAATGGGAGTAACAGCAGAAAAGGAGCCCATGGAAACTTCCACCTTGCCCCTCAGGCCATTGGTTGGGAGCCAGCCAGGGTGTGCACTGACAGAGTGTAACAGTCTTTCAGCAAAGGCCACTTCTTAGACTGGATTCAAAAGGTGGGTGGTCTTGGTCTGGGGGACTCTATAGGGCAACTGCTGGTACCTTTAGGCTGAAAGTGCAAGACTGTTGGACTTAAAGGGAGATCAGCTCCTGCGACGTGGAGCGAAGGCTGAGCAGAGACATAGCCACTCTTGATGCCTCTGTCACCAAACATGGGGGCATAGCCTGTGCCCCATTTGTCCTCAGTAAGCCAATTTCAAGAGACAAATTAACAGTGGAAAGCAGGAAAAAATTTACTCAACATGACCACACTGGGAAGAGGGACAAAAGATGCAGTGATTCCTCCAAGTCTATCTTCAGGATTCTGAAGTGTGACTTCGGTTTAGAGGGCAAGAATATACACGTCTAAGCAGTCTCAACCAAGGTTGGTCCCGCCCACAATGACACATTCTTGTTTGGGCTCCAGTCTCTCCCGCAAGATGTCCCACATGATTGTCAGTACTGTGTTAAATCTCTTTTTGGAAGACAAGTTCCCCCTCTGACAGGGGCCTTTTCCTTCTCCCAGCATGAGATTCCTGGGGATATTCCCATTTTGGGGGCGGGCCCATTGTTTTAACAGCCTGACAGACTGAGAGACACAAATATCTCTTTAGAATAATTTAATTTCTGCCAGGCCAATTACAAGGCTTTCCTGCTTCCATCCCCGGACTGCAGGGACTAGTTTTTCTTCTCTTGCCACACAGATGGTGCCTTTCCTCTTAATTCCAAGCTTCCCTAACATCTCAAAAGTCATCAATCCAGCCAGTTACTGGGCAGAAGCTACGTGCTTCCAGGCCTGGGCCTGGCTCTCATCTGAAACAAGTCTTGATGTTTTCACAGCCTTGAGGAGAAGGGAGAAGGCAAAGCCATGGCCAGCATGTGGCATCTTGAAGCTGGACAGCAATGGAAACACAGAGAACTCTAGCTTGGGGATAGGGAAGGGTGGGGATCTGGCAGGGAGGACATAGTCAGGGACCTTAGAAAAGTCAAGACGTGTGCATGTGGTATGGGAGACTATCCCAGGCTTAGAACACCTCCTGAACAAAAGGTAGGAAATCCCAGTACTTAGGAAACAGAGGCAGGAGGATTGCAAAGGCCAGGCCAGCAGCCTGGACTGCAGTGAGAACCTGTCTCAAAAATGTTTTTGAGGTATATATATAGTATTGAAATCATCTTGAGCACCCCTTGGCTGTCACACTAAAGGCAAAAGTCTCGGCATGCCTGCAGAGCTCTTCCCTTGGCTGGTGTCTCTCACCTCAAGCTCCTGCTCTCATTATTTCCCTTCCTCTTGACCTTTACCACAGATATTCTTAATCATAAGGGCCAGCGCCTCACATTCCTGCATATTTATATTGGCTACCTGAATCACCTTTCTTCCTCCTGCTCCGTTTTTGGCTGACTTTCCTTCATTCTTCACAATTCCAGTTAATCTTTTCTAGGATTCTCTTCTTGACTTCTTCCTCCCCACAGGTGACAGTGTCTCTCATGACATTTCCATGGCCCCTTGCATACAACTCCATGGCATTGTCATTTTGGGCTCTACCCTCGTCAGTTCAGTAGGTAGGGGGCTGAAAATTAAACTGGCAAAACAAAAAAAAAGATTAGCAAGAGAAAAAAGAGATTTAATTACATATATTCATACTGGCAGTTCCCTAAGAGCTGTCACTCAAGAGGGGCTAGAATTTGTGGATTATATGTCATCTTATTAAGGAATGCAGAGGGGCAGAGGATAGTTCTGAGAGAACAGACGACTTTTAGGAAAAATAAGTGGGCCATTGCATGAATAGATGGGAGATATGATGTTTTTATAACAATCTCTACTTAAGCTAGTTCTCTTTTTAAAAAAGAGTATTGTGTTTTTAATTGTGTGTGTGTGTGTGTGTGTGTGTGTATCTGTGTCTGTATCTTTTGTGAGTACGTGCATGTAAATGCAGGTGTCTGTGGAGGTCAGAAGAGGTTGTCAGATACCCTGGAGTTGACGTTACAGGCAGTTGTGAGTCACCCAATGTCAGTGTTGGGAACTGAACTTGGGAGCCTTAGCAGGAGCGGAACACACAACTGCTGAGCCATCTCCCCAGCCCCTATTTAGGCTATTTCTTATCCTGACTTGCACTGACCTCTCTTTGGTGCTCAGCCCACCTTCCCAGGTTAGAAAACTCAGTGGGGGTATGACAGTTGAATTTTTCAGGGGAGGGTCAGCTTTTAAAAATGTAAGTGGAGTTCCAAGACAGCCTCTTTATGTAGCTGATGATTCACAAGTGTCTTTAGCTCAAAATAATCCATATGTCTTTCTAGTGTGTTCTGGACTCCTTCACTAGCATAGTAGATTCTTCAATGCCATTTGAACATATAAACAGCAAACTTTCTTTTATTCTAGACTTCTTCCTCTTGGGAAAGTGCACCACAATTTGGGAATTTCCCAAGCCTTCGCCCCAGGAGTTGGCTTTGATTGCTTTCTTGTGCCACATCCAAATCCATTAGCTGTTCTTGTGAGCTGTGCCTTCAAGACATACGACTCTATGCACTCCTTCTCATCCTCTTCTATCATCTTCTCAGGTACCATCATTTCCAGCCTGGATAACTGCAAGAACTTCTTCCTGTGTCTCTCCCAATTTTCACACTTGGCTGTATGTAACCAAGAAGCCAGAGTGATCTTCTTTAATGTGGACTCTGAACACATTTGCCTTAAGCCTCAGATTTCCCCAGAGAATTGATTCTGGGTTAAAGCTCACTGTTAAACTTCAGTATTCAATCTCAGAAAGTTGGAATGAGGGACAAAGAAAGTGTGGTAGAGGTAGATCTCCAGCCACTGGAGAGAATGTCTCTCTCTCTTGAGCATCAAGTGAAATGACACTAGATGATGGACTGGTGTTTGAGTTTGGATTTAAAATGTACCCAAAATGTACTAAATGTACTAAAGGCTAGTTACTAATTGTACTAAAAGTTTAGTTGCCAGCTGGTGTGATTTGGGGAACTTTTTGAATCATGAGGAAGCTAATATCAGTCTTTCATGACTTCATAATGTAATGGCATTATTGGGTGGTAGTGAACAGTAACAGGTGGGGCCAAACTGGAAGAAATAGTTCACTGAGAGCATTGCTTTCAGCCCCTTTCCACTTCCTGTTTCCCCATAACCAGGATGGTGAGCACCCTCCTCTGACTCATTTTCCCCCATCTCCATGATCAGCCTCACTTCAGACCCACAGCCTCACATTAGACCTACAGCAGTAGAGCCAAGCAACCATAGACTGATACCTCTGAAACCATGAACCAAAATAAATCTTTCCCCATTTCAGTAGATTTTCTCAGGTATTTTGTCACAGTAGCAGAAAGCTCAGGACGGAATGCATCTTGAGACAGCCTCAGAGGAGGAAGAGGGAAGAACCTACCAAGAAGTATATGCTGTGAATCAGAGGGGGGAATGTTATAGTAGCAAAAAGCCCCATTAAAAAAAAGAAAGGAAAGAAGGAAGGAAGGAAGGAAGGAAGGAAGGAAGGAAGAAGGAAGGAAGGAAGAAAGGAAGAAAGAGTTCAGGAAGTTGTCAGAAAAAAGTGATGGGGAGATATGTGTTGGGGGGGAGGGAGTGGGTGTGGATTTGATCAAAACACCTTATATGTATTATGAAATTCTCAATAAAGTTTGGGGCTATCGGATTCCTTGGAACTGGAGCTACGGACAGTTGTTAGCTGCCATGTGGGTGCTGGGATTTGAACCTGTGTCTTCTGCAAGAGCAGTCAGTGCTCTTAACCGCTGAGCCATCTCTCCAGCCCCAACTATTACTAATTTTTTAGCTTTTAAAAAGAACTTTAGGGGCTGGAGAGATGGCTCAGCAGTTAGGAACACTGACTGTTCTTGAAGAAGACCCACGTTCGAATCCTAGCACCCACATGGCAGCTAACAACTGTCTGTAACTCCTGTCTCAGGGGATCCAACAGCCTCTTCTGACCTCTGCGGGCATTGCACGACACGGATGAGCTTACCTACACGCAAGCAATACACGCATACACATAAAATAAAAATAATAAATAAAATTTAAAAATAGTAATGGTTGACTTTTCTTGAAAAAAAAAAAGCCCAATCCAGCCTGGCATGCTGATAATCCCAGCACTTGCAAGATAGTGGGAGGAGGCTTTTGAGTTTGAAGCCAGCCTTGACTGCACAGCAAGATGCTATTTCAAAACAAAACAGTATATATAATAATATAATATGTATATATGCATATATTTTATGTATATGTACATGCATAATAGAAACACACACACATATGTATATCCAGGCCATGTGTCATTAACACCCTGCCTTTGATCATTGCTTGTGTATAGACTCCATGAGGTACCTCAACAGTAATACCCAATGCGCTACTCATTCTTGCCTACAAGGACCCCTGTGCTTCCTGTTCCCTGTGCCTGGAAGATATACGTCATAATACCTGCCTGTTTATAGGCTGTTACCTCCTCCAAGAAGCCTTTCCTGTCTGCTGAGTCAGCATGTTCCTATGCTCTGCTGACAGCACTCACACCACTGTACTTTGAGTAGGGTGTTCTTTTCCAGACTATATCCAGAATGGCTGCCAAACTATCCATTTCATAGAATACTATTCAGCCTTATAAAGCAGAAAGATTCTGACACATGCAACCTGAGCAGACCTGAAGGACATTCTGCTCAGTGAAATTACGCAGTCACAAAAGAATAAATATTACATGGTTCTGTGTATGTGGGATCCTAAAGTAGTCACACTCAGACGAAAAGTAGAACAGTGATTGCTTGGGGCTCAAGCTGGGGAAAATGGGGAACAAATATTTAATAGGTACAGACTTTCAGTTTTGCAAGATGAAGAGTTCTGGGGATTGGTTGTACAGCAATGTGGATATACTTAACCATACTGAACTGTACCTTAAAAATGATTAAGAGAATACATTTTATGTCATATATTTTCAAACCACAATTAAAACTTCAACATATGACTACAACAACATTTTGGGGCCCATGACTTCTTCCCAACCCTCCACCATGTGATGGAGAATATTTCTAGTCACCTTGAATCTGGGTAGACTATTTTGACTGCCTGGATACAAAACATGCAAGAGAAGGATGCATGTAGCTGTCTGTGACTGGGCCATATGGCAACACAGCTTCTACCAGGCTCCTGCTCACTTGGGATCCTGCAGCCTTCATGTAAGAAATCTGACTACCCAGAGTCCATCATGAGACAGAGGTAACATGATTGAGACAAACCACATAGAGAGATTTATCCAAGCTGTTCACCCAGCTGCTTGAGTCTTGACACTACTAGTCTCCAGGTCTGTGAGTGAGCAAGTTGGCCCTGGCTGATTCCAACCTTCACTGATAATAAGTAGAGCTGGTGTTAGCTGAGTCCTTTAAGCCCTGCCTGTGTTAGAGATTTGCAAACACGGTCAATGTTGTTCTTAAGGTGACCAATTTGTCCTGCTTTACCTAGATTTTTCACCATTTTATCACCAAAGAGTCCATATTCCAGGAATCCCTTCAGTGTCAGGCAAACCAGAATAGTTGGTACTATGGGATAAATTGTGCCCACATTCATTCATTAAAGTTCTAATCCAGTCTCCTAAAACGTGATTTCTTTATACATAGGGAGTTTAAATAGATATGTAAGATAAAATGAAGCTGTTAGGATGAGCCCTAATCAAACATCACTAGCTGGTACACAGATCAGGAGGCAACTATATGAAGACCCAGCAAGAAGGTAGCCTTCTTCAAACCAAGGGAGAGGGTCAAAAGAAGCCAATCCTATTGATGAATCAATCACAGACTTTCAGTCTCTGGCACTGAAGGAAAAATATATTTCTGTCATTAAGGCACCCAGACTGTAGTGTTTATTATGGCAGCCCAAACTGACTAATGAAGCCCTAACGTCATGACGATATTCTGAGGTAGAGACTTTGGGAGGTGATTAGGTTTGCATGAGGTCATGAGAGTGGGAACCTCATGATGGGATTTGTGCCTTTGTAAAGGAGAGAGCAGGAGGCCATGTGAGGACTCAGTGAAGGCACTGCCATGTACAAGCCAAGAAGAAAGACCTCATCAGGACCGCATCTGATCACACCCTGCTCATGGATAGCATAGCCTTAGTATTTTAGTTTTGAGATAGTCTCACTGTGTAGTCCAGGCTGGCCTTGAACCTGAGATCCTCCAGGTTGCTGGGATTATAGGGATGCACCAGAATGCCTAGCACAATGCCTCAGAATTTTGATATGTAAGTGTCTGTTGTTTAAGCTACCCAATCTATGGTGTTTCTTTGTGTCTATTCATTTCTTCCAGGGCTTGGATGGAACCCAAGGCCTTGCACATTCCAGGCAAGTGCCTCCCACAGTCCTGTTATTCATTATAGCAGTTTGAACTGACTTAGACAGCCATGCTGCTTGCTCTTTACTGAGACAGTACGAGGTGAAGTAGTCTGTTATACAACAGTGAAAAATAGGCCAGTTGGACGGTGGTCCCTGGAAGACAGAGGTTATGTCTTCTTTTCTTTCCTATTCTGTTCCCAGTGCTTCACACACAAATACTCTTAATGCACAAATATTCTCTAAAGAGGATATTTTAAATGTGAGAGTGACTGGTTGAACAACTAGTACACTGAGAAGAGGGCAGTGGCCATTTCAAATGGACAGCATGTTAGGTGAATTATATGACTTTATATAACTGGGCTTTAGGATGTCTGCATCTGTAAAGTGATGTAACAAAACTGATTGCCTTCAGCAGCGTAACCCTGTTCCTTTCCTCTGGCAAGTGCAGGCTGTGTGATTGCTTCTACCTCTCTGCAATTGCTCTGTGGCCCAAATGTGGTTACCAATCAGACCTTTTGCTTATTTAATCTCCCACCCGGCAGGGGCTATCGCAACATATAAAAATCATCTTGCCTTACATCTGCTTCCCCAATCATCATGGGCTGAGATTTCAAACCATTATCTGTCTGTAATGATGTCTTTCTTTTCTCCATCGTGTACATATTGATTGAATTTGAAAATCTTGGATCCTTCTTGCTAAAGGATGAACCTCTGGGGTTTACAGCTCCTCACCCAGGTCTCAATTTGTAGTCATCAATGGCGGCTCAGATTCTACTACTTAAGCTGCAGGTGTACTACACTAGGAAAATAAACACCACCATTCACATTTGTGTGCGATCCAGAATATTACCCAGATGTTGGGAGGAATACCATGGGATCAGCTATGGGAAAACCACACGAGCTGCTGTGATGAGCAGAGGCCCTTGACAGAGATGATGTGAAGGCCACAGTGAGATGTGCTGGGGTGGTGGATACCAAAAGGCCACACCAGCAGATTCTGCCCTTGAGCCCTTGAGCTCTGTCATTGCTGCAAGATTGTTGATTGGAGGATAAACAATCTAGATTAAAATAAGAAAGAAAAAAACCCCAGCTCTCTGCCCAGTTCAGAGTTAGACTGTTTGCAGCATCAGGAGTTTGAGAGTCAGTGGGATTGTCGGCGTCTCCAGGACAGTAAGTCCTCTCACTCTGGGTTAGTTGATTCCATTCTGTGTGCCTGAGTGGAGAGTTACCATGACAGGGCACAATAATGACAAGGACAAGAGGGACTTTCTGGAACTTTTCTTGACAGCATCACTGTGTCTGGGCCTGGAAATCTCCAACTTGAGAGTGAAGGTACAGCAGGTAAGAAAGAGGTGACTTTTAATTTTGAAATATCTTGATATACAAAGAGATACATAATGTCTAAATGCATAGTTCAATCAATTTTCTCAGAGAAGACACATCCATATAAGCAGTGAGCAAATCAAGAAGGAAAGCATGGGAGCTGGAGAGATGGCTCAGCTTTTAGAGCACTTGCCACTCTTCCAGAAGTCATGAGTTTGGTTTCCAGCACCCATGTTGGGCAGCTCACAACTACCTGTAACTCCACCTCCAGGGGATCCAATGTTCTCTTCTGGCCTCTGTAGGCACCCACATGCACATAGGACACATACACACACACACACACACACACACACACACACACACACACACAAATATTAAAAACAGGGTTTTTTAAAAAGAAGCAAAGTATGACCTGCAGGCACCCCAGAAATCCCCTCTTGCTTCCAAATCACCATCCCCATTCCCCAGGGTCACTTCTGTCCTGGTAAGAGAATCAATATGCTTTGCCTCTTTGGAAGCTTACATAAATTCAGTTTTGAATCTGGTTTCTATTTGCTTGACCTAGTATTTATGGTGGTTTGAATGAGACTGTTCCCCATAGGCTCCAACATTTGGACACTTGGTCCCCAGTTTATGGTGCTGTTTGGGGAGGGTCATAGAATCTTTAGGAGGTGTGGCCATGCTGGAGAAAACACGTCATTGGTGGTGGGCTTTGCCATGTCCACTTACAGTCTGGCTCTGTCTGTTTCCTGTGCCTGCTTGAAGATATGAGGGCTCAATTTCTGCTCCCACCACCACTATCATCATGCCTCCCCCACTATAATGGCCTTTTGCCCCTCTGGAACTGTAGCCAAATAGACTCTTCCTTCTATAAGTTTCCTTGGTCATGGTGTTTTATCACAGCAACATAAAAATAATACAGTAGCTGTGAACCTCACCAATATTTTGTGTATACAGATCATTATCGTGACCAAACAAGCATTTCTTTGTGAGGATACATTAAAATTTGTTTATCCATTCTACTGTTGATGGGCATTTGATTAACTCCTAGTTTTGCCTATTATAAGAAGTACTACTGTGGGCATTCTACTGCTTATCTTTTGGTAATGCAAACAGATAGTTCTGTTGTATGTAGAGCTAAAGGTAGACTGGATCAGAAAGTGTGGACTGTGATTGTAGTTGCTGTAATTCACTCATAGGAAGTTTGGTTCAAAGAAGTGGTCACATGATGCTCATTTTCTTGCCATATTGCCATCACAAAACTAATCCAAAGAAGTTTCAGTAGGAAAAAAGAAACCGATGTAGGCTTTTTTTTTTTTTCTTGGCATTAACTTCTCAGTGCTTTCTCTTGAACACATGCACAGAAATGTATTCCACATGAATGGCTTTTACTTTCATAGGGACCTTCTCTTTCAGTCTGTTTTCTGTTAGTATAAGAAAATAACTGAGGCTGGATTCTTTATAAAGAAAAAATGTTTAACTCTTGGTTCTAGAGATTCAAAGACATGGATCAACTCTAGTAAGGACCTCATGACAGATGCTATCAAAACAGTGGGAATATGTGTGAGAGGGAGAAATGACACAATGAAGCAGGAAGCCAAAGAGAATGAGGCCTCATAAGAACTTGATTAATCTCTTCCAAGAGTATGTCTTGATAATCTAACAGCCTCCAACTAGGCCCCACTTCCTAAAAGTTCCACCACTGCTTTTTTAATTGAATTTTTGTGAATTTAATACACCTTGATCATATTTAGACCCCCCCTCCCCTATCTGCACTGCCCCATAACTCTCCCACAGGATTTCATACATTCTGTCATATATGTTAAGGCCAGTTGAGTCAAGTTTGTGTCCCCAACTGTCCGTCAGTGTGGGTTGTTCCCCTGGAGACTGGTCAACCTATCTATTGTCACTCCCTTAAACAAGATCAATTCTCCCTCTATCAGTAGCCATTGGTTGCCAATAGTTTCTCAGCTAAGGCTGGGGCTTCTTACCCATTTCCCCCACTTCTTTGTTGGGTTTTTGTCTGGTTTGAGCTTGCATGGGTTTTATACATGCTGTTACAATTGCTGTAAGTTCATATGAACAAGTTTCCAGCCTCCTGGAAACTTGTTTCCTTGTGGTCTTCCACTAGCCCTGACTCTTACAGTCATTCTGCCCCCTTTTCCATGATGGTCTCTAGCCTGGGTGAGTGAGGCTTAACATAGGAATCCTATTCAGGGCCACAAACTCTGCAGTTTCTTATTCTCTGCAGTTTGGCCAGTTGTGGCTTTCTGTGTTAATGACTGTCTGTTTCATGAGGAAGCTTCACTGGTGAGTGTTGAGAAATGCATTAATATTACACTATGTTCCATCAGTCTTAGATGTAGAGGTTGTGTTGTAGATGTGTCACTTAGGGCTGGACATCTCATAAACACTTATTCTCAGTGTTTGACCAGTTGATGTTCTACCGTTTCTTTTTTCAATGTTTTATTTATTATTTTTATTTTATGTGTATGCGTGTATTACCTGAATGTAGGTAAGTGCACCCGTGTCATGCAATGCCCGTGGAGGACAGAAGAGGCTGTTGGATCCCCTGGAACTGGAGTTACAGACAGTTGTTAGCTGCCATGTGGGTGCTGGGATTCGAACCCGAGTCTTCTGCAAGAACAGTCAGTGTTCTTAACCTCTGAGCCATCTCTCCAGCCCTGGTTCCACCATTTCTTAATTAACTATAATAGTTGTGAGAAATGTGAGATTCTGACTTGAAAGACTGAAGTATGATGCTCTGCAGTAAGGTACTGGGTTCATGGACTAGAGACCAACCCCAGCCAATTAAGGCAAGCGGGTGCAGGCTGGAATGATTACACAACAGGGCATCAGTCATTAAATCTGAGTGGAGGTGCCAAGCCAAATCAGAATGAAGGTGCAAATCTGAGCTCAAGCCTTGGCAAGTATTTAAAATCCTTAAGTTCAGGGGTGGGATCCAGGTAGGATCCAGGCCACTGTGAGCAGTGCCATCCCTAAGCAGGTGGGCCTGAGTTTTATAAGAAATATAGTTAAGTATGAGCTGGAGAGTGGACCAGTAAGCAACATTTCTCCATGGCTGCTGCTTCCATTCCTGCCCCCCAACAAAGAACTACCAGCCCAAGCTGGCAATGATGTCATATAGAAAAACCCAGCTCTAAGCAAATTCCCACCTAGAAGGTAGGTTCTCTAAAAGCCCAAAGCACTGTTCCAGCAGGCTCCCTCCCTTGAATTGGATGACGAGTTATGATTTGAACAAGGCAATTTCTCCTCTTTCCTGCCTTCAGAAGGCTAAAATTGCCATTTTTTCCCTCTTCACCACCCAGAGAAAGCAATTCTCATGAAAGGAACTTAGAGAAATGAGATGGACAAATTTTGCCCCTATCTACAGCAGTATTCAGACTGCATCAGAAACTGACGTGCTGTTGTCCTCGTCCCAGAGTTGGGGCCAAGTCCCATGGTGTGGGGAACTAAATAAAAAAATCCCTTCTTATTTGAAATTTGCAAAGTTAAAAAACTGTTCTTAGGGCTCATTTCTGGACAGCTGCTGGGCTCATGTGTGATTATTCCTAGATGGAGAGACTATCAAAGACTATTTTCACACAACACCATGAAATGTCTTGAAAGAGATTCATCCATTTAAAATGCCGTGCATAGCTTTGAAAATTTTACAACACACGCTTTCTGAAGATGTTGGCTTGGAATGAAATTTAAGTGTGTTCAATATTTATATTTTACACCAAAGGAGAATGTTCCTTAGGAACAGGAATTCACACACACACACACACACACACACACACACAAATGAGCTTGGGTGTGTAAACACACATATACATACGTATCTTGCATGTGATAGGCACTCAGAAAATGATTTGGGGAGAAAAGGAAATGAATGAAGGGAGGGAGAAAAACATGATGTGGGCGCTGATGTATCTGAGTGATATTCAACCAATATCTCTGCTTCTAGAGTTTCTGGATCCTCTGGATTACATTTATTTTTATTTTTATTTACAAGATTATAAGTACATTTGTAAATATACTCTTTGACTTATAACATATATTTAACATATATGGCCTGTGACAGATTAACTATTGAACCTATTGCTTAAATTTCACAGTACTTTGTCTTAGAAGATTTCTAGAGTTTGAGGAAAAATGTAGTAAGAATTTTAAGATACTGCTTAAATATATGTTTATCTTTATGCTGTAGTTTTTACCTCTGTGGATACACTGTGCAAAAAATTTTGGACGAAATCCATTTATTTGAGTGACTGGCCATGATGTAAAGGATTGGGTGGCTCTTGCCTTAAGAGGACTATCTGCTGAGGCAGAATTTCCAAGGAATTGTGCATTGGAGTAACCTGGGGAGGCTTATTAAAAGAACAAATTTTGGGGGCCCTACTACAGACTAGCTAAAAGCAGAGCCTTGGATTCTACATTTTAATCAAGTTCCCCTGGTGAGTCTTGTGCACCCAAGATTCACTGAGTTAAGAATAACTTCATTTTTATAAATCCCCAGTGCTACTGCATGATACATGCACATGTGTGGAAAGTGGCAAATTCAATAAGCCCCCTTTAGTGTCTAAGGTCAACAAATAAAACACTCAACTGGAGGTAACAGCTGGCTCAGTGCCAGGAGATCCTTTGGGGGTTGCTTTTATGAGAAGGGGTGCTTGCAATTTGGTTCTTGGAGGCATTGCCTTGTAATAATAATTGAATAATAATAGCTACAAAATAAAATAGCTAGCAGCCATTGAGTACTTACTAAATACTACGTGGTGTCTGTCCTAGGTATATTACATAAAGGGGAATCTAATACTCAAAACAAGTCTTAAAGGTAGATACAATTATTATAACCAATTTACAAATGAGGAAACTAAGTCACAGAAACCCAATTAGGGTACTTTTTGCATGGCCAGACAGAAGCACAGCTGAGGTTTCAGGCAAGGCAAACTCAAAGCTTACAGGTGCACCCACTGAGCCTTGTGCCAGAAAAGGTCTCTTACTAAATGCCAGGCACCAATTTAAGCTCTGAATATAAGCCAATGAAGAAAGTAGCACATTTCTGCCCTCAAAGAGTGCCCCACTCCTTAAAGAGCCATGAACTGCATCAATACATACACCCACATAAACTTGCAGCTCTAATTTGTGTTGCTTTGAGTGCATGTACAGCAGGGTATCGAGCATGGATAGGTTACTGTGAAGATTGACTCCATGATGTCTGGGCATCAGGTGGGATCAGAGTTTGTTAACTGAAGCATGTAATAGGTGACTTTTCTATGTAGCTTGGGCTTTCCAGGGCAGGGTAACTGAATTTCAAGAGGGCACATCTCAACAGGGTCTTCAAAGAGTGAACACCGGAACTAAGCAGAAGTCACCTGGCCTTCTAGGACATTGAATGGCAAATCATTCAGTCCTGTTTCCAACTAACTTACTGATTAAACAAATTATCACTAGTCAGCCTGGACATAGGCCTCAGTGACTTTCATTCCAGAATTACATATACTTTAAAGTGGGAACCTTTTAATTAAGAAGAATGATTCTTAGTCAGGCATGTGGCGCACACCTTTAATTCCAGCACTTAGTAGGCAGAGGTATGCAGATCTCTGTAAATCCAAGGCCAGCCTGGACTACATAGTGAGTTCCAGGCCAGCTGGGGCTACAGGGAGACCTTATCTCAAAAAGACCAAACGAAAAAAAAAAAAAGAATTATTCTTTAACTCTGGACATTCATTTACTATAGTTGATGGAGAAGAGCTACTTCTCCTCCTCCTTCTCCCTTTCCTCCTCCTCTTCCTCCTCCTCCTCCTCTTTCTCCTCCTCCTTCCCCTCCCCCTTCTTCTCTTCTTCTTTTTTAGTGTTTTATACTTGATGGCAACTCTCAATTGGTCACTGGGCTTGCCTGGAAATATGTTTCCTTAGGTAAAACAGAACTCTGGGGGTGGGATCTAGCTATGTGTATTTAGCAAACAATGTGAGTAATTTTGATGTGTGTTAAAATTTAAGAAACTCTACAGCATAAAACGCAGTAAAGGTTAAGGAATTGAAGACTTGCTGTTATATTGGCAGAACCTTGCTTTCTTTTCGGCAGACTCAGAGCCCTTCAGCTCTCTCCCAACCCTTTATTTCCTTTCCTTCCAGGGGAGCATATTAGAGGATTCTTGTCTTAAAGAACTTGGCCTGAGTGATGCTAAAGCAGAAAGCTTTTGTCCTGTTTTTTAATTTCTCCTCCTCCTTCTCTTTCTCCTCTCCTGTCTCTTCCTCCTCCTCCTCCTCCTCCTCCTCCTCCTCCTCCTCCTGCTCTTCCTCCTCTTCACCTTCATCTTCTTCCTCCTTCTCCTCTTCTTCTTCTACCTCCCCCTTCTCTGTCTCTTTTCTTAATTCATACTGATTGTCTCATAAGTGCTCTACAACTGAGCTATACTCTTCCAGCCCGTTTTCTTCTCTTTTCTCCTTAATTAAGAGGCTTAGATGCATTTTGCTGTTGTTGTTGTCGTTGTTGTTGTTTTCAGTGCTGGGCATAAGTCCAGGGCCTTGAGTATGCTAGGCAAGTGCTCTAACATTGACCTATACCCCCAGTCCCAAAAGTCCTGTAGATGCCTCCACTTCCTCAAATCCAACAGGTTGGTTTTGCCAGGTTTCCCTACAATAGCCACCAGTTGACAGGTGCTGTCATCACACACAGCACTTTTAATCAACTTTGTAGCAGTTCTCTCCTAAATTTGAATCGATGGCCAAAGATCAGCAAACATTTGGAGAAAATCACCACACAGCATGCAGAGATCAAAGAAGTAAATTCACAGAACCCAGAGACCTGGAAGGAAATAATGACTGCCCTTAAATAGAGAAGAGAGGTACTAAACCCATGACACACAAACATGACAATCTAGAGAACTGCAAGCTATTGGAAAATGAAATGTGGTGCCTAGAAATGTTAGTAGAGAGTTGGGGTGTAGCTCAGTGATACTGTGTTTGCCTAGCATATGCAAAGCTCTGGCTTCTATCCTCAGTAGACAAAACACAAACATGGGAGTTGCAAGATAAACTTGAAAATTGTCTTTTAAGAATATATAACAAAACATTAAGGAATGAAACACAGGAGAGAAAAACAAGAAAATCAGGTGATAGGTACGTTTCACCTGTCTTACCACTTCTCTCACCCAAGGCAGGCCTGCTATTCAGCAAACATTAAGGTAAATAGTCTGGTCATGCATAACCCATATGTGCTATGCATAGAGCCTTGCACTTTGTATTATCTCACTGGTGTGGGCTCTAATGCTGTGCCTGGGTCACTGGAGTGCGGAGGGAGGGTGTTCCATAGCTTAGCCCATTGAAGAGCCATTGGAGTGTCAAGATCCAAGTTCAAGGTGGGTTCCTATAGAGAGGTCAGTTCCGGAATATAAACGAAAGTGATCCAGGTAAGGCAATAGAAGCATGTTTAAGGTTTGTTTTATTGCCCTGCCCACACATATTCAAGGCAGGGGGAAAGAGAAACACAAAGAAAAGGCAAAAGGGGGCTAAGTTGCTATCTGACTCAGTTCTATGTGACCTGCTATAAGGCAAACTTCCTTTCTCCGAAGACTGTCAGTAATAAAGTCAGCTACATGCATATGACCTGATGTGATTGGGCTGATTCTGCTTTTTTACGTGGGGGTGGGAAATGGTAGTGGATCTTGTGTTGTCCAGGCGCTCTTGAATTCTCACACTCAAGTGATCCTCCTGCCTTGGCCTTCTGAGTAGCTGCAACACTGTGGGTCGATTTTTGGATGCAGTGAATACAGAGGAAAAAACAGAGATGCTCTGTGTTGCACAGCAGGGAGATGCAGAACTGGACTGACTGAGGAGAGGCTACAGGTTGTACCAGCCACAGTGAGGAGAAACATCCATTGCCCTGTCCCTCTCTTCCCACCCACTCAAGGCCCTAGAACAGCTGAAGGGACTAGATATCTTCTTTATCAACTGGATGACATTTGAACAAATGCTGTTTGAAACTCAAAGGAAGGGTTATTTAGCTGATGTCATCACTTCATAAATAAAGTTTTATTTACATTTATGACCAATATGCAAATCAGTTTTTACTGCTGTGAGGAAAAACTTAAGAGAGTTTAAAATGGAGGTTGGAAAATTTTCCCAAGGTGTTCCGGTTCTTAGTGGTGGCGCTGGAATTCCCAGCTAGGCCTCGTTGTTTCCAAAGCTCATACTTCTCTCATTATAGCACGCCCCACAGCAAGGGGCAAGTTCAAGTCTTCTAACCCTTTGCTGATGGAACTGAATTTCTGGACTGCTGAGTTTTTTTAAATTATTTATTATTTTTGTCTTATGTGTATGAGTGTATTGCCTGCGTGTTATGTAAGTGCACCCGTGTCATGAAATGCCCACAGAGGTCAAAAGAGGGCATCAGATCCCCTGGAACTGGAGTTATGGATGGCTATTAACCCATGTGGGTGCGGGGAATCAAACCCAGTGCTCTGAACCGCTGAGCCATCTCTCCAGCCCCACGGACTGCTGAATTTTTGATATGGCTAAATATCCTCTAGTGAAGAGGAGTTTCGCTGCATGGATAAGTGTTTATTTCCCTCATTAATCTCTGTTGTTTGAGACTTTCTTCTTCCACTCTCAGAGCTCTTCTTCCTCTTCCAACTTTCCTCCTCCCACTACCACCTCTCTTTATTCTCCATCCTAAACCTATTTTGTTTCCTTCCATAGGCAAGCAAACATGAGACATAGACAGCCTCATTTATTTTAACTATCAAAGAAGAGCTCTGGGAAGTTAATCAGACTGCCAGGAATGTGGAATTTGCTGATGAATGGACATTTGTCTGAGCATAGTAAATTCTCAGCTAATTGAAAGCAGATAACAAGAGTAATGCATCCACCTTGAAAAACATCATGCTCCTAATAAATAATTGGAAATGGCAATTTTTTTGACATATGAACTGAGGAGGAAAAGCCTTAAATAAATTCTGGACTAATTCCTGTCACATATATTATACTGTATCTAGAAGTTGTGCTATATGAGAAGATTAAAACCTATAAATCTCCTTACAACACCATCTATGGTAGTGTTTTAAATCCAGAAAAAATAGGAGTGGGCTTCTTAGAATGCCACATACAATATTGCCTTCCATGGTTTTAATATTGGGAGGGGTTGTTTATTCCCTCTTACCATCTGAGCTCACAGTCAGAGGAAACAGATATATGAAGAGATCCAAAACATAGTCCCAGTTGCCTGGATGCTGCCAGAAACTGCATCTTCTAGAAGGTTCTTATTAACCCAAATGTGATCCATGGAACAAATACATATATATCATCCCCTGTGGTGGTTTGAGTGAGAAATATCCCCCATAAGCTCATGCATTTTAGCACTCGGTCCCTAGTTGGTGGTAATGTTTGGGGAGGTTACGGAATCTTCAGGAGGTGGAGCCTTGCTGGAGGAAGTGTGTCGCTAGGGGTGGGCTTTGAGAGTTTATAGCCTTGCCCTACTCCCAGTTTGCCCTTTCTGATTTTTGCATGTGGTTGGAAATGCGATCCTCAGCTTCCTGCTCCAGTTGCTTGATGTCATGCCTCCGTCAACATCATGGACTCTCACTCTGGAGCCCTAAGCCCAAATAAACTTCCTTTTTAAAGTCACTTTTGGTCATGGCACTTTAACACAGGAACAGAAAAGTACTAATATATCACCCAAGAGCATGTTAGAGATGTAGAATTTGGGGCTTCATCCAAGAGCTCCTGGATCAAAAGCTGCATTTTAACAGTATCCCTGAGGGGTTTGTGGGCATGTCTTCCTTTAAGAAGTGCTCTAGTGTTCAATCCAGGAGAATTCTAAATAACTTGTGTGATGACAAAACCAACTGGATTCATCCAGGATTGCTTTCATCTCAGGTTCTGGGATAAGTCAATACTCAGGTTCTGTACTGAGAAGGACCTTCATTTTCTTCTTCCTTTGAGCTAGAACCTGGCTTCTCACTCCTTCTCAGGCCCTGTATTGAGAGTTCCAGAAGTTAGGTCCTTATTCTGCTTATCACTCTTATTCCCCATTTTAGACTCTTTGGCTGAGTAACCCAGGGCCCATTTCCTCTGGAGTGGCGATTTCCCTGGCCTCTTAGTTCTGCTTCAGGCTGCCTCAAGTCTGTGTATTACCAGTGGGTCCTTGTCTGTTACCAACTTCCTCAGACAGAACTCACCTGCTGGTACAGTGAGGCCAAGGGGGCTGCCGTGGTGGGAGCCCAGAGGGAAATTGGAGGGATTGGATCATTTGTGAATCCTCTTGGACTTCTGGCTGAAACAGACTTATTAAAATTTCTGAAGCCAGTTACTTCTGCTATCTTGATTCCTCTATTTTGTTTGTTGTCAGTGGTAGGGGTTTTTACTATGGTCCCTGTTCAGTTTGGTTTAGTTTTTTGAGAAGAGTCTCTGTATTAGTTACTTTTCTCCTTATTGTGACAAATTACCTGACAAAAATGACTTAAAGGAGGTCTAATTTAGTTAGGCTCATGGTTACAGAGGGTATAGTCCATCATGGCAAGATGGTGTGCTGGAGCATTAGTCTGTGACTATGAAAGCATGTGGCACAGTTATTTCACATCTTGACAGACCAAGAATCAGGAGCTAGAAATAGTCATGACCTTCAAAGGTTCATGCCTAGTGACCTACTTTTCATAGTCCTATATTCCTCCAAGCATTTAAAGTCATGATTCTGTGGGGGACATTTCAGATTCTAACCATAACAATCTCACTGCATAGCCCAGGCTGCCCTAGAACTTACAATCCTGCCTCTGTCTCTCAAGTGCTGAGATACCACGTGTGTGCCATAATGCATGGCCTGAAGCTAGTCACTTTAAAGTGGTTTAGCTATCACTTCCTGGATACCTGTTATAATTTTGGATTATCTACTAGATACCCACATTACATTATCCCAAACATTACTCACAACAACCCAAAAGACACATTCTTGAAATTATTGAAATATATTGTCCAATAAAAGGTCAGATCTTAAGGGATGAATTTGATATAGGTCCACCTGTGTAGCCCACTTCATAGTTAGAATCCAGACCATTTTCCTTATTGCATAGAATTCTCTTGTGTCCCCTTTAAGTCCATTACTCCTACCCCAGAGGCTGCTGCTATTCTGACTTCCTCTACCATGGGTTCATTCTGGCTGAGCTGTAAGTACATATAAATGGAGTCCTAAGTATAGTGTGATACCCCTTTGTGTTTGGATTCTTCCACTCAGGAAGATTGTGAGGAACATCCGTGGTGGTGTGTGGATCAGTAGTTCTTAGTCAAATATTTTTGTCTTCATATTACAGGTGAGTAAATGGGAAATAGAAATGTTGGCTAATTTGCCCTGACCATATGAGAAAGGCTCATATTAGAATCCACATCATTCAAACTCAAGAGTTATTGTAAGCTCCTCTTCAAGGTACATTACACCAAGCATTTGAACTGTATGTTTCTCAGTGAGTCCTGTGCTAACATTCACTGCATATTGGCACTGCTGGCCTCTGTATCCTGGCTTTTGAGGATGAGTTTCTCTTTTCACCTTCCAGGGTTTGTCGTGTCCAGAGTTGAGTAGGACATTCAAAGATGATTTCATCTGGACCTCCACAAGAGGATGTCTCGAGGTGACCATCAAAGTACAGTCTAGGTCAGAGCAGAGGTAGAACCCAGTTCTGGGGTTCATCAGAAATGACCCCTTTGGGTTTGATTGGGGGATGTGCTAGGTTAATTCTGTGTCAACTTGACTGAATCATGTAGATTCAAATATTTGGCTAAGCTTAATTTCTGAGCATACCTGGGAGGATATTTTTATATAAGATTAGCATTTGAATTAGTAGACTGAGCAAACCGATTGTTGTACCTAATGTGCATGGTACCATCAAATCTGTTTAGGGCCTATATAGAGCAAAAAGGTCAAGGGTGGAACTTTACTCTCTGCCTGGCTGCTTAGGCTGGGACATCAGTTTTCTGCTCTCAAATTCTCTCTCTCTCTCTCTCTCTCTCTCTCTCTCTCTCTCTCCCTCTCTCTTCTCTGTCTCTCTTTCCATGTACAAACACAGAAACACACAGACAGACAGACAAACAGACACCCTATTGCTTTTGTTTCTCTAGAGAACCCTAACTAATGCAGAGGGCAACTAAATGTCCTATTAATAACGCTCCAATTCGTTTGCTAAAATTTCCTGAGAAGACAAAAACTTCATCTGCCAGGGAACCAAAATTCCCTTACCATGTCCCTCACTGAGTTCACAGGCTGATCAAATGGGAAAAGAATGCAAAATGATTTGGTAACTGTAAAGTGTTTTATAAAATTGAGTTGTTGTTCCTGTTCCTGGTTCTTGGGTTCTGGTTGCTTCAAAGTGCAACTTTAGCCAAAAAGATACATCTTCAATCTCACATCTGGAAAGAACAATTTGACTATAATCCTGCTATATGATATTTTTTCAACGTGGGACTTCCTTTTATGAATATGAATATGTTCAATTTGATTATTTTTAATTCCTACAGGAGTTTCTCTCACGATAGTCTAGCTGCCAGTTTGTTTCAGTTTTACTTTTGACATTTGGAATTGAAATACAGAATAGTTAAAATAATTATAAGAAATTAGTTGTACAAAAGAGTTGCTCTCTCACACCATTCCAGAAAGAGAAAGAAATAAGAAAAATCTACAATTTGAGTTGAGTAAAAGAAAAAGTTGCCTGGAAGAACCAATTATTCCATCAGAATGGATTGGCAAGTTTTTATAATGCACAATAGCTGATCATTTCCAATATGATTAAAATGATAATTTTTAAAGAAATCATTGTTAAATTATTCCTAGTTTTCTTTCTATTTTAAAACTCTGAGTTTTTAATTTTCCTTGATGTATTTCATAGTCACACTAGTAAGTCATTCCTATAGGTTTTCTCATTGGTTTTTATCATTGCCCTGTAGTTTTTCATGAAGGAGTTCGGAATTTTTAAGTGGCAGAATTCAGAAGGGCACAGTCTACTGTGAAAGGATTCGTTTACAGCCCGTGGGCAATATTCCTGTTTATATGGTCTCTCTTGGACTTTGATGAAATGATGGCTCTCCTTAGGTAACTTACTTGAGAATTTAAGTCTGCATATATTTTAGTTACGTAAGGACATAGCTATCTTGCATTTTACTGTGCTGAATTAATTTTGTTGTATTGAGTTTGAATAAATATCTTTTCTGATCGGTTTCCTCCTGGTTTCTACTTTTCCCTCAGTTTTATTAGAAGGTTTTGATGCCATGGTCCTTGGCTTCTGTGGTAGCTTCTCTCATGTTTTGAACACTATTTTTTGGATAAATATTAGGCAGACTTATTATTCAGTCTCCTGGATCACCAATAGAAAGACTCAAATGTAACAGATCCAAAACTGAACTGCAGGGCCATTATTCAAATATGAAGTTCATACTGCCTGTCACTGGTGGGAGGGTATAACTGCTAAGAGCACTGTGCTTATTTGCTGAGCTTTGGTGCATGGTGGCTCCTGCTGGACATTTCCGATGAATATGCTCTGTAAATGTCAGGCCCTTGGCTATTTCCAAAATATCGTCAGTATGATAATATCAATACTTGAATGGGCAGACATGGTTTTAAAACAGACTTTGTCACATAATAGCAACAAGGCCTTAGGTAAATCAGTTCATTTCTTTGAGCCTCAATTTCCTCACCAAAAAAAAAAAAATAGACTTTAATGGTAGCTTCACAAAGTTGTCAGGATTAATTGAGACTGTAAAATGCTTGTCACAGCCAAGATACCACTGTTTGGTGGCGATTTAGTTCCTAATGTAGCTCTCGGTATGAGTTTTAAACTTGTGTCTTTTTCCAAATTCTGTGTGATTTGGACTACATGGATTTTTTTCCAAGTAACAAAAGCATATTTTCATAAAAAATATAATCAAAGGGTCTTTAAAGTCAACAGCAATTACACATGCATTGTCTGTGTAGTGATTTTACATGGGAAATTCTGTTAATTCTTTACAAAGCTATTGTTTACTTTCTTGTATCAACTTTCTTCTTAGAACTTAGTGCTTCCTCCCCTCTTATGCTTACAGTTTTTTAGAAAAAGACATATGGTATGTAGAGTTCTGCCATTTCTGGAACCATCTCTTTTCAGTTTTTTTGTTATATAATATTTAGACATATAACTTTTTCAGTCCAGATCTTTTTCCAAATTATGGGCCAGTTACTTTCTTGTATGTCTTTCTTGCTCATTCTTATGTTACCAAACCATTACATGAGTTTGCTCAAAATATCACAATCACAACATGTTGATACCATCACCTTCATTTTCTGTGTGACCTGCCCTTGTTTTTAGTTCAGTGACCACTCACCCATGGGCAGTTTAATTTACTGTAGATTATTAAAGATGTGAAAAAGAACTCATCTAATAATGAAGCACTTATCCCACAATAGTGGTTCTGTTAGAAGGTTGTGGAATGGGCAGGGGAGGGGGCATTTTACATTATCACGGTAACCTAGCCCCTTTCAGTGAGTTGTAGAAATGTTCAGTCTAGTGAGTATGCAACATGTCACACACTTCAGTTTTAATGATTGATTTTTTTCCCAGAGCTGAAGGTAATGTTGATATGCAACAGCTAAATTTGGTTTGAACTTGGAGTTGGAGGATGCTCCAATGGATTTAAGGAGATTGAAAAGTCACGAATAAAGGGATATTGGAATAAGAAAAGTGTCCTGCTTCAATTCACCTTTTCACAACATTCCAACTTGTAAAAGGAATATCTAATGGAGTCACTGGGAATCACTTTCTGATGAGCACTTATGTACCATCATTATGAATATCCCAGAGTATCAGTTTTTGATAAGAAATAAATGGATTTAAGCATTGATGATCAATGGCTATTGGCCATTGGTATCACAAAGAGACAACAGATATTATGTTCTTTTTGCCACCACTTACAAAGCAGTCTGATCAAAAAGAACAGCCCCCAATCTGATCAAACCTTTAGAACCTGCTACTAATTATAGAAAACAAGAAAAGAACATGTTAAATGATACCATGGGGAAACACTCAGCAAAATCTAGTGTGTGGATTTTACAGAATAAAAAATTAAGTATTGATACAAATACAAAGAAAAAATAGATGAGGCACTTCCAAAATACACAAAAATTCAATAAAAAGTGGAAGAAAAAGATTTAAAAGCAAAGTGTTCAAACACAGTATGTTGACTTTATGAAGACACTAGATGAAATAAATAATTAAAAAATATAAGTAGAAAGTTGAGTATTGACTGGGTATTTGAGGATCTTAAGGAATTACTAAAATAAATAGCAATAACAATAATAAGTAATAATCCGTTTTTTGAGACAAGTTCTCGCTATGTAGCAAAGGCTGCCTTCAAACTCAAGATCCTCCTACCTCACTTTCCTAAGTGCTAGGACTGTAGATGTGTACAACCATGTCTAGCTAGAATTAATAACTTTTAAGGTATGATCATAGTACTGTGTTGGGGTGTGTGTATATATGTGTGTGTGTGTGTGTGTGTGTGTGTGTACGCACACACGCTCAACATGGCACATATGTGGAGAAAACTCAGTCATCAGGCGTGGCAGCAGGTACCTTTACCCCCTGAGCCATCTCACTGACCCACTGGTGTTGATTTTTTTTTAAAGCAGCGTTTATTCTTTGGAAATGTAGACCATAGTATTTACAGTAAAGATAGTCTGAAGTCTGTTATTTACTGCAAAATAATATAGGAGATGCAAAAGTGAATGGAAAGAAAGTGAAAGAATATTGCTACTTGTTACACTTGGGCAATAGGGGATTATTTTAGTTTTTTTTTTTTTTTTTACTTTTGGACCCCACTTAAAGGTAAAGAAAGGTGCTAAGTGATCCTAAATCTCAAGAGAATAAAATAAAAAAATAAATGGACTGATGTAAGTATGATATGCTGTGCTAAGCAGTGTATTTACATGTTGCTCACTATTCTATATGTCCTTAGAAAAGAGACAATGCATTCACTTTAAACTTCCAGCAAGACTTGAAGAATCTCAGAGTGAAATTCACAGTCAGAAGAGTTTGACTATGAACTAGAGTTTCTCCTCTTTAAGATTTATACCCATTAAGTGCCACACGATACATTTACCGTGTTCAGGTGTAGAAGAGACACAAAGGACAAAATAAAACAAAAAACCTAATTTATGGGTTGTTATCTTTGTGCTGACACTTATACACATAGTATCTCATTTTAATCCCAATTTCATTTATTTACTTAGTTTGGCTATTTACTTTTTTTTTAAAGAAGGGGTCTCATGTAGCCCTAGTGGGCTTCGAATTCACTAGACAGCTAAGGCTGTTCTTGAACTCCTGATCCTCTTACCGCCACTTCCCAAGTGTTTGGATTACAGGTATGCACCCCGACCTTAGTCCTTAATCCATGAGACTGAAAAAAGTAAAATCAGTTGCTGGGAACCACATAGCCACTAAGAAAGGGGTGAGATATTTGCCTAGTTCAGTCTGATGGGAAAACATGCCAAAGCTGCTCTCAGGAGAATAGAAGGATAAATATACAGAAACAGCATATATAATCGTTAATGTGATAGTATCATACTTGATGTTTGCATGAATATGTTGCCTTTAACAGGTAGAGGCGCATGAGACCTTCATTTATTCAACAAACTAGAGATTGCCAAACATGTATTTTAATAGAGCCCTGATAGTAAATACTTTTTAGGTTTCATATCGCATCCCTTGTGACAGACATTTTCCATGTGCATCTAGAGAGCCCCACTCCAAAGGATCAGAAGCTTCTGTCTGCTTTCTGGAACTTATTGCACACGAGGCAGGCTGGAAGTGTGGTAGAAGCAGAGTTGATACATCCAGAAGCAATCCTCCAACAGTGGGGACTGGGAGTTAATAGGAAAATGCTTCTTTTTCTTCTTTTCTTTCCTTGAGACAGGGTCTCCTTATAGTCCCAGCTGGACTGGAACTCAATATGTAGACCAGGATGTCCTGGATATCAGAGATCTGTCTGCTTCTGCCTTTGGAGTGTTAGGACTAAAGCTGTGCACTACTATGCCTAGCCTGGTTCTTAATCTTTAGACAAAACACTTCTGAGACATTTTTGGTTTTTCATCAGAAGGTGTCCAGTAAGATCAGGCCTCGATTGTTCGCAGAGGTAACCAAATTAGCAATGCGTTGGCTTTTCTCTCTTCTACCTCATGCTCTCCGATCCTTCACTCTTGCTTCTAGGATCACCTGACAGATGAAATCCTTGTACCTGGGTGCTTGCCTCAGCTCTGGTTCTGGTAGAACCTGAACCCTCATCAATAAACAACTTGAGACAATGCCAAATATGTGCAAGTTTATTTATAAATTACATTCATGATGATGTCATTACATAGAGTATAAAAAGCATGCACAAAAAATTCTATAAAGGAGTGAGAGAGACATAAGAACTTTTTAAACATTTCTATTCTCAAGTTTATTATAATATTCATAATAGGATAGTGCACTCGTATTCAATACCTACAAAGTTTATGAAAGAAAAATGGTCATTCATGGAGGATGCATATTGAAAATGTTTCACTGATGATTTGCATATTAAAAATGAGATATCACTTCCTCAGGCTATTGTCTGTTGTCATTACATTTTCAAACAATAAAGTAACTTCGCTTGGTGGTGCACCCTTTAATCCTAGCACTCTGGAGACAGAGGTATAGGCAGAAGCAGGCAGATCTCTGTGAGCTCCAGGCCAGCCATGACTACCCTGTCTCAAAAAATCAAAAAAGTAAGAGCCCAGTGCCGGGGAAGACTCCCTCTGTTAAAGCTGTTGACCAAGGTTCCCATAGACCCTCAAACTATACTGGCCATTGCCCCTGCTCTTGATTGCTCAGCAGAACTGAACAGTAAGAGATTATTGCTGAAGATACTGCATATATGAGGTGCATAATAAAAACAAGAAGAAATCAAGCTGGTTCTGACTTCAAAGCTTCATCTCTACTGGCTAGCCTTCATAGTGCTGGAAGGGGCTATGCATGATACCTGACAATAAAGTAAGTTACTAACACTGACCAGCTGTGAATCCTGTGTATTTCAACAACAACTGGTCTGGTAAAATATGACCTATGATGCAATAGTGGCATGAATATTACTGGAGTGACCAACCACTCTCTCATTGGCTTTAAAGTCTGCTTTATAGGATGGAGCCCAGACCTGACATCGATATCAGGCCTAGATATTAATGTGGCTAGATAGGCCACAGGCCATAAAGGAGAGCTAATGCTATTATTCTGCTAAATAGATGTAGTATTAAAGCAACTCCTAATGACTTACTGTTATGCCCATAGATTAATGTATCTCTCACTGTCACCAGAGAAGCTTCCTTATGCAGTAGATGGTGATTAACACAGAGACCCACAATTGACCAACATGAAGAAAATAAGAGACTGCATACTGATTATTTCTGAATTGGACACCTGTTTCAAACTTCTGCTTCTGAAAGCTCAGGGAGCATTGTAGACAGGGTGGAAGAAAGATAGTAAAAACCAGAGGTGGTAGATGACTGCAAGGAAACAGAGTTTTACAGACAGTTGGTCAGTTACTCATATGAACTCACAGCAATGGTGACAGCATGCACAAGTACCTGTAAGCTCAAGCCAGACAAACTCCCAGCATAGACATGGGGAAGTGGGTAAGAATCCCCAGTGTACTTAAGAACTACTGAAAATAGATTGTTGCTGGGAAGGAGAGAGTCAGATTCTTTTAAGGGTGTAACTCTTGAAATAACCTAGGCTCTAGTGGATGGCTCCACATTGAAGGACATTTGGGGACACAAATTTGACTTGATAGGCCCTAATGTATATATAATATAGTACCTGAAATTTGGTGGGGGGTAGTAAAGGGGTGCAGATAAGGGAGGGGATCCAAATGCAGTTAAAATGTATTGTATGGAATTCTCAAAAATTAAAGAAGGAAAAAATAGTAAAAGAAAAAATACTTTTTAGAGAAATTTTAGGGTCACAAAAAAGTGAAAAGTACAGAGTTCCCATGCACCTCTTGTTCTACAGCCCCAGAAAGACTCTATGCTGTGGAACTCCAGTACCAGAGAGGCATATTTGCAAAACCATCAGTGAACCTACATTGACGCATCACCCAACGACCGTAGTTTACACTGGGGATCGCTGTCACTGTTACATAGGCTGTGGATCTAGAGGAATGTAACGTAATACACATTTGCAATTATTATATCCTACAGAATAATTTCCTTGCCCTCATTTGTCCCTCTTACCACCCTAATCCCTATAGCCCCCGGTCATTTTACTATTTCCACAGTTTTGCCTTTTCCAGAATGTCATATAGTTGGAATTGCACTGTACCTAGCCTTTTCAGATGCTCTGTTTTCATTTAGAGATATCTATTTAAGGATATTTCTGTCTTTTTTTAAAGGTCTGAGAATATAACCTCACACTTGCTAGTCAAGTGTTCTACCACTGAGTCATATCTCCATCTTTTCTGTGTCTTTTGTCTGCTTGATTGTTCATTTTGACACTGAATGATATCCATTACTTGGATGTACCACTATTTATTCATTTTCCTAGAGAAGGGCATATTAATTGTTTCCAAGCTTTAGCAGTTACACATAAAACCACCGCAAACATCCCTGGGCAGACTTTTTAAACATGAGGTTTCAGTTTTAGCTTTTGTTTGTTTTGTTCTTTAAATATTTTTATTGATTTGAGAATTTCATACAATATATTTTGATCAAATTTAGACTTCCTCCCTTCTTTCCACTCCCACCTTACTGAGCCTCTCCCCTCCCCAACTTCATGTCTTCTGTTATTTCTCTTTTTTAAGGCCTTTGGAGTCTAATCTGTGTTTCCTAAATTCTCTTGGGTGTGGGTCTATACCCTGGAGTCTGTTCAACCCACCAGGTGTCAAGTCACATCAGAAAGGAGTGCTGACTCTCTCTTTCCTAGTATCCATTAGTTGCAAATAGATCCTCAACTAGGTCTGGGGCTTCCTACCACCCCATTCATGCTGGGCCCCTGTCTGGCCTGGATTTGCACAGGTCTTGTGCATGCTGTCGTAAGTGCTATGGGTTTATATGTACAATTACGCTGTGGTATCCAGACAACACAGTTTTTGGTTTTTTCAGCTACCGCCTTTGGCTCTTACAATCTTTCTGCCCCCTTTTCTGCAACGATCCCTGTGTTTTGTTGAGATGAGGTCTCACTGTGTAACTCAATCTAGTTTTGAACTCACTATGAAGTCTGTACTGGCCTCAAATTCATGATTTTCCTGCCTCAGCCTCCAACACATTGAGATTACAGTTCCATTCATTATTCCTGGTTATGTGTTGATTTTTATGTGGACACATTTTCAGTTTATTTGAACAAGCATAGGATTGTGACTTCTGGATCTTATGGTCAGAGTCTGTTCAGTTTTTGTAAGAAGTTACCAGACTGTCTTCCAAAGCAGCTGCACCATTTTGAATTCTGAGCAGCACTGTCCACGCTAGCGTTTGGTGTTGTGGTGAGTACTTAGGATTTTTGCCATTCTAATTTATATGCACCAATATCTCATTTTGTTTTCATTTGTAATTCCTAAATGAGCATTTTCTCATATGCTCATTTGCTACCTGTGCATCTTATTCATTGAGGCTTCTGTTCATATTGTCTGTCCATTATTTAATCAGGTTGCTAAGAGATGTTTGTATATTTTGGTATTGTAGGACTTTGTCCTCTGCTCATGCTATGACCATTGCATCTTGAAAGCAAAGCAGTTGTGATTGCCTACATGAGGCCGTCATGAGAATGGGCCTACTAGCATTCCCTTGTGGAAGTGGGGGAGAGATCGTGAGGCAGCAGCACACCACTCAAAGAGTATGTAAGCAGTTAACAATTTCTGGGTGATGGAACACTCTTCTTCCCTGGTGTAGCTATTCATGCTCCTGCAAGTAATTCCAGTTAAACTTACTGACTTAGCAAACTAGACTTTGTTGCAATCATTAATTTTGTCTGCCATTGGTGTTCTATCTGGGATAAATATTTGTTCATCTATCCCTAGGAAAACATTTGATGCCCAAACAGGAACCCAACAGAACCAAAGATGAATTTGGGGAGAACGGTTGCGTTTTGCTTATGCTATGGATGATAAGACAGGCAACTGAAGTGAAGCCATCCGGGGTGCAGCATCCACTGGGTTAATCCCAATATAGCTTTCCTTCACCTTGTATTGTGGAAAGGCATGCTTTCCTGCAGTAGTAGCAGATACATTGCCTCTGCTATGGATGACAAGTCATGCAACTCAGATTTAACTCTGCCCAATGAGAAATTCAGGATGGAAAGTCCGTGGTATCATCTTCATCTATATATTATGGGGTCGTGCACCCCATTGATGAATATGGCTCACAAGGGAGTACAAGAACATCTTGAAAATGGCTGATAGGTCAGATAATATGTCACAGCCCTTGAAAGTAGCATGTATGCAATAGAACTGTAACAAAGCTGTTGCAGAAGTTGTATTGTTATAGTTGCTATCCTTGCTATAGTTGATAAGACATGCAGTTGAGGCTCAGTTGTCTTTCAGAAAGAACCTGTCCACACAAGTGAGGACTTGCATCAAGGAAAGGACATGCAGGTAGCATCATCCATGTCAGCCTCAGACTTGGTAAATAAATTGGATAAAGGAGACGATAAGATAGAAGCACCGGCTTGCCAATTCTTATGGCTAGGATAGGGGATGCGTAGGGAAAAGTGAATACAGATTAGATCTGTACTAAGTATTCCCTCCTGGGACTTAAAAGGCTTGAAAACACATGGGAAAAACTAAACAGTGAAGAGGAGGAAATGACATAGAAATGATAGTGAGGGAATGGAGTGAGGGAGGTAGTGTATGATGCCCAGTTCATCAGGCCAGGTAAGACTATGTTTATCAGAGTTAAAAGGGAAACTCATTTGACAGGGATCTTAGATGTGGTATGGAGCTTTAGTGTCTTTGCTGAGCCCCATGGTGGGGCACGATCTCCATGAAGTAGGAAAGTGTCTCATAAATTTGAGGGACAAACAAGCATGTGAATTGGTTTCATGAAGTGCTAACACAATCAAGAGGTAATGGGAAAACAAAATAAAAACAAGAGAAAACAGATACTGGAGCCTGAAAGCAAATGTGGCAAACTTTGTGTCAAACTAGAGTTCCTTGGGGAAAAAACACTGGCAAAAAGTCAAACGATGTGTTTTTCTGTGTTTGTGAGCCTTTGTAAAGATTCAAAGACTGAAAACCAGTGCATTAAAGAGGTATAAGTGATCCCCATTTTTATCTTCTACTGTGGAGGAAGGAGATCCTATATGGTGAGAAATTGTCTGGGCCTCATGGGGTGAACCAGGTTTGCCTGCAGGTGAGGACCATGCAGGGCACCTGGAGATTTCACATTGAGTTGTGGATTCATTGGTACCTGCTAATGTGCAGAATATTTGAGCTTGGGTGGATTCTGTGGCTAGATATACTTTGGTTCCTGGTGGCCTCCAGGAACATCAGAGACAATGGATACCAGTTTGATAGATGGATATGGAGATAGAGCTGTGCAAGTGCTTGATTAACCGTGTCTTAGTGGTGGGCAATTACCTCTACAGAGTGTGCTGTGTATACTGGGATGGAGTATACTGGAGAGGGGATACCGTTTGCCTAGCCTTTGGCCCCATCAACAGGTAGATGCGGCTAATGGAAGCCTGCTGCAGGGCCAACCAAGAGGCTGCCAGATCTGGGAACTGGATCAACACATCAAACAAGGCCCCTCTCCCCTTTAGCCCTAGACAGTGCTAAGCAGCACGTGTAGGCTCTGTCTAACCTCTGGATAGAGGTGAGTGGGGCGTGGGGAAGTGGGGGTGGATAAAAAGGGTATACAGTGTGCAGCAGCCCTCCAGCAATGCTCCAAGATGAGGAAGCTGACCTTGTTTATTTTGTACTGCTGTAATAAAACACTGACTAAAACCAACATAGAGAGAAAAAGGTTTATTTCAGTTTATAGATTACAGTCTATCACCGAGGAAAGCTAGGACAAGATCTCAAGACTGAACACTGGAAGCATAAACTGAAACAGAGATCACGAAGGAACGCTGCTTACTGGACTGATCCCCTGGCTTCGCAGCTACTGTTTTTTCTATACCTCAGGCTCACCTGCCTAGGAATGGCACTGCATACAATGAGCTGGGCCCTGTTACATCAATTAGCAATCAAGGGAATGCCCACAGACTTGCCCACAGGCCAATCTGATGGAGAAAATTCCTTGATTCTCTCCTCTCAGGTACGGGTCGAGTTGACAGAAACTAACCAACAGAAAAGCCAAATACCTTTCAGAGAATGATTGTGGATTATGCAGAGCTAAACAAGGTAGCACCTTTCCATCATTCCATCCAAGCTGTACCCAGCATGGTTCCTTGGAGAAAACAAGAGAAGCAATGAAAACTTTTCATGTTGCATTGAAGTTTGCTACTTTTTTTGGTATCCCCTTAGCTACTGAATCCCAAGAAAGGGTAGAGTGTTGTAGAACTCTGTCCTCTAGGCACAATGTGACCATTGCCACCTTGAAATTAGAACAGTTGTGATTACCTACACGAGACCTTAACAAGATTGAGTTTTCTAACATTCCCTCATGGAAGGTGCATAAAGAGATGCTTACATGCCTTGAATATACATAAGCAGTTAACAATTGTTGGGGGTGGGAGGAAGCTCTACTTTTTTTGGTGTAGCTGCCCATAAATCGCCCATGCTTCTCTAGGTGATCAATCCCTTAGTCATGCTCTTGGAAGTACTCCAATTAGATTCATTGTTCCATCTAGCTGTATTTGGGTGTCTTTTGGTACAATTTCTTTGATTTGTCTTTGGTGTCTTTTGGTACCATTGGAGAGGGGTAAGAAAACATTTATTCACATCTCTTCAGGAAACGTCACAAGATATTTAGATAATAGTCCTTCATTAGCCATGTCTTAAAAACATTTTCAACCAGCCTCTGCATTGTCTTCTCATTCTCTTGAAGTATCTTTGGTGGAGCAGCGAGTTTTCATTTTCATGAAGCCTGGTGTATCAATTATTTATTTCAGGGATAGTGCTTTGGATGATGTGCCTAAAAGCCGATCACCACTTTGAAAGTTACAAATTTTCTCCTATTGTTGTGTTCTATGAGTTTCATCATTGTGTGTTTTATAATTATATCTAAGTCTATGTAGATCTTATACATATTTTGTTAGATTTCCACCTAAGTTTTCCAGTTTTGAGATGTTAATATAAATGATTTTGTGTTTTTGAAATTTCAAATTCTACTTCTTCTCTGTTGGTATAAAGAGACTGATTTTTGTACGTTAACCTTGTATCCTGAAGTTCTGTTAAAATAATATAGTTCTAGGAGGCTTTATTTATTTTAGATGCTTTGAATTTTCTATGTAGACAAATGTCATCTGCAAACAAAAGGAGTTTCATTTCTTTCTCTCAGCTCTGTATGTCTTTTATGAATTTTCCTTGCTGCATCAACAAAGCCTTCCAGGATGATACCGAAAAGAAGTCTGAGGAGGCAATTCCTTGCCTTTTTCCTGATCTGATCATGAAAACTTTGAGTTTCTCACTATTAAGTATGGTAGCAGATATTTTTGTAGATATTTTAAAAATTGAGTTGAGAAGAAATTCTGTTCTATTTCTCGTTTGCATGAAGATTTTTAAGATTTATTTTTATTTTATGTGTATGAGTGTTTTTCTGCCTGCCTGTGTGTATGTGCACCACATGTATGTCTCGTGCCTCTGAAGGTCAGAAGAGGGTGTCAAATCCCCTGGAACTGGAGTTACAGGCAATTGTGAGCCACCATGTGAGTTCTGGGAATCAAATCTGAGTCCTCTGCAAGAGAAGCAAGTGCTCTTAACTGCTGAGCCATCTCTCCAGCCCCTGTTGGAAGGTTTTTTGTGTTTTTTTTTTTTTAATCATGAATGCGTGTTTGATTTTTCCAGATGATTTTGTTGCACCTGTTGATATGGTCATGTGTTTTTTCTTCTTTAGCTTATCTATATGAGGAATTACATTAATTTATGTCTGAATATCACATATATGTAAAAAATCCTGTTTGGTTAAAATAAGTGTTCATTGTAAGTAGCTGAAGAAATATTACCAGCACCATTACCCTCCTCCCCTTTAACTTTACAAGAGTGTTGTCATTGAATATACTTTGCACTTTTATAAAATCTTGGTTTAACACTTGGTGAAAATGTGCTTTGAAAGTCTGTTCCCAGATTCAATTTATTTGTTAAAACTTGTTTTGAATGCCTGGATATGGCTGACAATGCCACTGATATGTAGATTTAAAGTAAAGAAGTGGATTATGGCTGCATTGAGTATTCATATATATTTCACAGTATTTATCAATTTTATTAGAGTTCTTCAGAGAAACAAACCAAGATTAAGTAAGAAGATATGTAGATAGATAGGTACCTAGAGATAGATGATGATGATAGATAGATGATAGATAGATGATAGATAGATGATAGATGCATACCTACATACATAAATAGGTGGATAGACACATAGGTTGATAGTACATAGATGGACATATGTATCTCCCATTGAAAGAAATTGGCTCACATGATTGTGGAGTATGGGAACTCCTCTCTTCTGTAGTCGATAAGCCAGGTACCCAGGAAATCCTATGTTGTGGTTCTACTGGGTGTCTGAATACATGAAATCCAGTAGCATTGATGGTATAAATCCTGATCCCAAACCAGGAGATTGATGTGGTAACCAAGCATGTAGAAAATGGCAAAAATGGCCAAATTCTCCCTTCCTCCACTTTTTTTTCCATTCAATTCCTCAATAATTGGATGATTTCATCGGAGAAGACAAACAATCTTATTAGCTCATTAATGAAATACTGATCCTGTCCAGATACAGTCTCACCAACACATATCAGAAATAATGCTTAACCTGAGAACCTTATGTCCTGGTAGATATCTAAAATTATCTATCATGTCTATCACGAAAAGATTTTTGTTGATATTTTCCTTGTCAATATCTATATTTTTAACAGCTTTAAAACACTTTTGATTAATTTTTACATGCATCAGTGTTATGCCTGCTTGTATGTAAGTGCACCCATGTTGTGCAGTGCCCATGGAGGACAGAAGAGGGCATTAGATTGCCTGGAACTGGAGTTACACACAGTTGTTAGCCGCTATATAGATACTGGGATTCAAACCCAGGTTTTCTGCAAGAGCAGCCAGTGCTCTTAACTGCTGAGCTATCTCTCCAGCCCAATTTCTATCTTTTTTTTTGTCTTTTTGAGACAGGGTCTCCTTGTAGCCCCAGCTGTCCTGGAACTTACTATGTAGACCAGGCTGGCCTCAAACTCACAAAGATCTGCCTGCCTCTGCCTCCCAAGTGCTGGGGATTAAAGGCGTGCACCATGCTATGATCTCAAAGTATTCTCAAAACAAAACAAGTAGTAGAGCATTTGGGAGATAATTAAAAGATATTCAATTTTTTGTGAGGGGCTAAGGATGGAACTCAGGGTTAGGCAAACTCTCTACCATTGAACTTTATCCTGAGCCTTGAAATTTTCTTGTCTGTTTTTTTATAAGACTGCAGATATGTCGTACATATCTGTGTCACTTTTAAGTGTCACTCACATGCATTGTTTTCTGAAATAAAAGCAGTACAGCGAAGGAAACTTTCAAGCACAATGGTCTCTCCACAGCATAGGTCTCACTCCAAAACTACTGTATTTCTCACTTGCTTAAGAAAAATACCTATTAAGCTTGGCATAGTAGCACACTCCTTTAATCCCAGGACTCTGGAGGCAGAGGCAGGTGTATCTTTGTGAGATTGAGGAGAGCCTGGTCTCCACAGTGAGTTCCAGGCCAGCTGGGGCTACAGGGAGACCCTATCTTAAAAAGATAAAAACAAAAACCAAACAGACAAAAAACCAAAACCATCTGTTTTCTCAAGGAGATTTATTATGTGAATTTACAAAAATACTGTATGCTAAATAGCAAAAGTTAGTATCATTTGTCAGTCTCAAAAAAGGCCAGCAAATTTGATATTTTTATTTAATGTAAAAGACATGTGTGATCCTAAGCCAGCAAAATGGCTCAGCAGGTGGATTTGATCTTCAGGGCCACATGGTGGAAGGAGGGGACCAACCAACTCCTACAAGTTGTCCTCTGACCTCCACACATTCTCTCTCTCTCTCTCTCTCTCTCTCTCTCTCACACACACACACACACACACACACACACACACAAATAAATAATAAATGCTGAAAAGGAACGAAACATGCAGTCTTTACAATGTACAGCTAGCAAGAAAGCAAGCATGCCTGGGTTATCTTATTTTAAAAGAAAAATGTTTATTTTAGGTGAGACAAAAGTCAGATAACATTTACCATTTACTACTTTAATGTCCAATAGTGTAGCTTTTAGCATTTCATAATTTTGTATAAGCACCACCACTATCTTGCTCCAGAACATATCTATCAACCCAAGACTGGCGAGTTTGGAATATTGCAGATCCAGAGCCTATTCACAAATTATCTGGTGACATCTTTAACCCCATATATAGTCACACCTTGCCTAACTCTGTTTCTGAATTAACATTCTTGTGATTAATAAAATGCATTAACTTAGCAGACCACTAGGTCCCACCAATCCAAAAGCTAAGAATGTCATCAGATAGCATCTAAAGCCTATAGTAGAAACCCCGCCCCCTTTGCTATGACCTGCCTACTGAATGTATCCACCAATGTATTTGAAAGGTGTCTTGATTGATTTATGACTTTTCTTTGTTCTGTTACTATAAAAATGTAATGCAACTGTTACCACGCTGGAACATGGAATTTGGAGTAACCTGAGTTTGTGTTCCTGGGCCATGGGCACTCATATTTGGTTGCAGAATAAACTATCTGTTATCCCCTTTAAAAAAATACAAGAACAAAACAAATAAACAAAAAACTCACAAAGCACTGTATGTCTTACACAGTCACTACCATCCTACCTGCCCTTAGTCTCTGGAACCAGCGATCTACCTGTTGCCCCATCATGTTGAGAATATATTCCTTTCAGCTTGCACGCTTCCCCCTGCCTCTCCTGGCCCCAGGCATACTTGGAGCATAACAGTTTGACCTAAAAAGGGATCCATTGTGGCAGGTGGAAATTTCCCTAGGGGCATGTCACAGTCCTTCACATGTGTGGTTTGGACCCCTCCCCAGGATGCAGGCATATTAAATATCCTTCTCACTGTTGTGGTTGCTGTGACAAAATACCAGACCAAAGCAACTTAAGGACAGAACAGTTTATTTTGGTGCACCGTCTGAAGGTGCAGTCCATCATGGCAAGGAATGCATGGCAGTAGGAGCTTGAGGCAGCTGGTCTTATTACACTTATGGTCAGAAACAGAGAGAGATTAATTCTGTTGCTCAGCTCACTTTCAATGTTTTATTCAGTCCAGGATTCCAACTTGTGGAATGGTGTGACAAACATTATGGTGGGTTTTCCAACCTTAATTAACCTACCTCAGAAACTCTTTCACAGATATGTCCAGATGTGTCCTAGATGATTCTAGTTCCTGTCAAGTTGGTAGTAATAACCAACACAGCAAGTCTTCTCTATTCTCAAGAGGCCACAAAATGTGACCCCTTCTGGATTTCAGTGGCTTTCTTTTCCAGAGGCAACAGCCTTAAGACACTGTATTAGTCAACTTTGACTCATGTTTTTAAAAATTAGTTATATTTAAGAATTTCCAACAATGACAACTCATAAAAATCATCCAAGCACAGGACACAGAACTGCAGCAAACATTAGCTACAACAACCATGAATCACTTTTCCCAAGTGGGTCAATATAAAACATGCAATTAGTGTCCAGTTCCCATAGCACCAATGGTAAAGGGAATGAGAAAGGAAGCCCAACTCTTACAATCACTGCCTAAAAGGGAGAGCGCTTACTGGACTCCTATGGGAAGCAGAAATGTTTCCTGCTGCTTCAGTATGCAGAAAGTTGAATTCACACATTAACCGTGAAAAGACACAAAACCATGGCCTTTTTCATTTTAAATTACCCTTTCTTGTTCTTGATTTCAAATATTAGAGAATATCCACAAATGCATTTGTTTACATGTGTACATGTATGCATTATAGGCTAGGATCTACATATGAGGGAAATATGTTTTTTTTTTTTTACTTTTTGAGATTGGATACCTCACTTAATATTATACATTCTAGGTGAATGCATTTTGCTGTGAATTTTGTGATTTCATTTTTCTTTAGAGTTGAGAATATTCCATTTTTTATATGTACCAGATTTTCATCATACATTCACCTATTGATGGACAACAAGATGGTTCAATTTTCTTGCTATGGTGAATACAGCAGCAAAAAACATAGGGGTGCAAATATCTTTAGAGTAAGATATGGAGTTCTCTGGTCCTATGCCTTGGAGTGAGATACTTGAGTCATATCGTAGCTCTACTTGTAATGTTTTGAGAAACCTCCAAACTCTTTTCCATAATTGCTATACTAATTTTCACTCCCACCAGCAGTGAATAAGGGTTCCTCTTCCTCCACATCCTTGTGAACACTTGTTATCAGATTTCTTGTTTCACCTTTCTGAATGGTGTAAGATGGTATCTCAAAGTTTTTTTAATTTGCACTTCCCTGATAACTAAGGATGTCGAACACTTTTTAAAATAGTTACTGGCCATTTGTGTTTCTTCTTTTTTTCTTTAAACTGTCGTTTGTTGATAATTTTATTTCCTTGGTATTTAACTTTTTGCAGTTTTTTATGTTCGGGATATTAACCCCTTGTCTGATGTATAGATGGCAAAGATTTTCTCCCATTCTGTGGGATGTTTGTATACTCTGCTGTTAGTTTCTTTTCCTGTGCAGAAATTTTTTAATTTCACATAGTCCCATCTGTTGATATTTGAGGCTAATTCCTGTGCTATTGATGTTCTATTCATATAGTAAATGTTCTTTTGCTGAATTATTTGTATATCTTTACCTTCTCCCATATTAGTTTGCCAAGATGCTGTGTTCAACAGTGATGTTTCTTTTCCAGATCTGGTTTCTTTATCTATTCTTTGCATGGAGTGTACACGTCTATGTATTCATATGGAGGAGATTTTCTTCTTCCTCCATGTAAAGTATTCCTTTAAGAATTTTCCACAATGCTGGCTTGATAATCATAAATTGCCTTATTTTGTGTTTGTCTTGAAATACCCTTATTTCTCCATTTTTATAAGATAACTTTTCAGGGTATAGGATTCTGAGCTCACAGTTATTTACTTTCAGAGTTTGTACTATTTCATTTCATGCTTTTCTGTTTTTTATAGTTTCTGATGAAAAGCCTGAGATAATTTTTATATTTCTACCTTTTCATTTAGTTGATATTTTTGTCATGCTGCTTTTAGTAGTATTTCTTTACTTTGTATTTTTGACATTTTGACTGTGGTCATGTTTATTTGGATCTCTTGTGTTTGGATGTCTGCTTCTTTTATTAGGTTTTGGAAATTTTCTGTTCTAATTTCATTGAGTAGTCTGTCTATTCCATTTGATTTTATCTCTGTTCCTTCTTCTAAACCATGAATTCATTAGAAGCCAAAAAACAGAGAAGGAGACAGGTTGGGATATCCCAGTCCCTTTCGGGGACATGTCTCCAATGACTTAAGGACCTGACACTAGGCTGTACCTCCTAAAAGTTCTATCACCCCTCAACAGCACCACCATGACACGAACTTATATGAATGGATTGTTGACTTTCGATCATCCATACCACAGATGTGTCACTCCTCTCTCTCTTCCTGTGTTTCAGTGGCACAGCACACAATGAACTTGAGCTTCTCTACTGCTCTCATCTGAGGCCAAATCCATGGACTACAAGGTTATATTGGTGAAGAAACCTAGAGTCTGGATGTCAGATGAAATCAGGAAGATGAATGGGCAAAAACACATGGTGATTAAGGAGATAAATCAGTGCCTTTTATTATTTTGCCACATTAAGCTGGAACTAGAACAGATTTCCTAGGAGACACATACCTGCCCAGGGATGCAGTACTAACCATATTCCCTATATTTTTAGGTGTGAAAATGAATCTATCATTGTCAAATTCCTCTGAGCAATATATACCCTAACTCCAGACCCAAGTTCACACTCAAAGCTGTTTTTGTCCTATGTTGGAAGTTCTGTCTGAAGTGAACACTGGTTCTTCCATATTAAATAGCATGATTCTTCTGGTTTCCCCATCATATGTTTAATGCTCAGGCTTGATCAGAGAGAAAGTGAAGCTTCAGATATACTGGCCTGAATTTGATTCTGTGATGCCCTTATAGAGAGATAAATCTTACCCTTCCTCTGGGATGACAGGAGGAAGAAAATTCTAGACTAATTTTCACTGTATTTCTTCTTCTCTTATACCTCATAGCAGTCAAGAACCTTCTGGTCTTCCTAAAACAAGGGACTCTACATAGGCTGATTAGCCTTAGCGGACGGACTTGCACTGGGTAACAGCTGGGGACACTGACAACCCAGTGGGCCTTAACAGGGATGACAGTATATGGGCTCCAGTGGCGGGGGTGGCTATGAGAGGGTGCCAGTGGAGACGGTGGTATAAAAGGATGATTAAGATTGTTTGAGCTGTTCTGTATGAAATACACAAAAAATTCAACTAAAAAAAGAACCGTTTGTACCATCTAAGCTAAAAGAGAGGTTCACTTTGCCTGCAAGGAGATTTACACCACTCTGTGGCTCATAGTACACTTTTTTACTTTTGAAATTTTTATTTTTATTTCATGTATATGTGTGTATGCACCATGTGTGTGCCTGGTGCCTGCAGGAGTCAGAAGAGGTGTCAGTCCCCCTGGAAATGGAGTTACTGGTAGTTGTGAATTGCCCAGTTTGGGTGCTAGGAACAGAACCCAGGTCCACTGCAAGAGCAACAAGAGCTCTTAACTACTGAGCAATCTCTCCACCTCCCATGGTACACTCTTAAGTGGCAAACTATGGAATCATCTAGAGTCCAAGACTTTCAGACTGTCCCTACACTGACTCTACTGAAAGCCAATTGAAGGTAAGTCTGTGTTTCAGATAAGATATTCCCTTATGCCTTGCATGACACTTGGCACATAGGAAATCTGTAAACAATCCTGAATGAACAAATACACGAAGAAAACTATGAATGAACATGTTTGAGTGAAAACAGCAAAAGCGTTAAAAGAGCCTCTTCAACAGTGAAAACATTCTGTATAATGTTGCAATTGTGATTATACATTTGTCAGATACCACGGAATGTATATCACAGGAACAGACATTACAGACTTTTGATGATGCTCATGTGTCAATGTATATTTATCCATAGTAAAAATGTCACACTCTGGGACAGGATGTTGTAATGGAGGACGTTGTGCATGGGAGAGAGCAAGAGGTTTAACATATAACCTCAGTACTTACTGCAAAATTTTTCTATGATCTGATATTGTAAAAAATGGAGTTTATTTGTCTAAAGAAACAGAAAGAAGACTGTCTATAGGGATGCACTCCTCACCAACAACCCTCCCCTCAGAAGGTGCATATGGATATCAGTCCAGGACTGGGCAAGACTTCAGCTACCCTGAGCACAGGAAGAAAAAAATTGAAGTCTTCTGAGCAAGAAGAGCGGTGCCCAACTTAGTGGTATCCAGCTCTAAATCTCTGCTTCTTTCACATCCTGACAATCATGGGTGATTTATTCCCCTTTGGTTTTATGATCTGAGGCTTCCCACATTGTTAATACATTACTCATCTTAGTTATATAGACAGCAGGGTCAAACAAGTGAACTATTGGAGTTAGAGATGAGTGATGGCCATGTGGACCGGGCTCCACTCACACGGGTCGTCTTGCTCTCTTGAGTAAATCTGTAACTCTGAAAATGTTCATTTCCATCTCACTTTCCCTCTCTACCCTGGGGGCTGGGTAAGCTATATTATCTACTAATTGAGCATGCCACTCCTACAGCTCAGTAATGAGTCAGAGGGATTTGGCTGTGTCTGCTCTTCTGGCTTACCCATCTCATAAACAGGGTGACAAACCTTTTCTTTGGCTTGGGGTCATAAAGAGGAAAAAAAAATCTTAATTTTTTTTCCAGCTTAAGACTTCAGTGAAGTATTTTCCACCATTTTCAGCAAGACATAATGCTTTGTGTCATGAATAAGTTAATGAGAAAAATCTAGATGCCCCCAGTCTCTGGGACACTTACTAGGCATTTTACCCCTGCAACGACCAAGACTCTGGGGAATGCTCAGATTTGAAGCTGGTTCCAAAGTATTGGGGAAGAGCAGGTCTTTCTCTTCAGCAGTCTATTGTAACGTTCACCTTGAACTTGAGCAGTCTTCTCCGCTGAACCGAACTGCCTGAGAAGCTGTCAAGTGGGTGAATGGCTCACAGCAAGCATCACCAAGTGCCAAAATACCAATCACTTCAAAACAGCCCTTTTCATATTTTATTTTATTTTATATCTGGGTCAAAAATGTGCTTACCTAAAGAGGGACATCCAGATGCTCAGCTAGGCATTTGGTTGGTTCTCTACCATCTGGCCACAACCTGCCTTGGCAAGCTTATTTTCCACAAGCCCTTTTCAACTCTAAGCAAACAGCACCACAGCCATTGCCTGAACCCTCTTCCTGACTAAAGTGCTCTTTTTTTTCAACCACTCTAAATCTTTCCCCCTTTAGAGTAGGTCGGCTAATAATTTGGTGTTTCCCCACCAATATTCTTCAAATATTTACTGAACATTTTTAAGTATGTGTGCTGGAGGAAAAGGTTAGCTTTCCTATTAATAAACATAAAGAAACAGATTCATTTTCAAATTCCTGTCCAAGGGTTGAACAGAGTCACTGTTTTGAAAAAAGTCAACAAAATTTTCTGTCTTTTCAGTAAGTTTTTTTTCTCTCTTTGGTTTTCTTTTGTAATTTCCCAAGTCACATAACTTCTTTGGAAGTGTATTAATGAAGTTCAGAATGTGGTTTATTAAAACTATCTTTCCTGGTAGACATTCTCCACCAAATATTACTTGGGTTCAGAAGTTCATTTAATTATAACTAGCCCAGTTGGGTAGTAAGGCCTATGGTGATTGTACTTCCGTGTTTGTGTCACAAAACATTATCTATCTATCTATCTATCTATCTATCTATCTATCTATCATCTAGCATCTATTATTATGTATCATCTATCTGTCTATCAATCATCTGTCATCTATCTATGTAGTGTGTGACCCTATATACCTACAGGTTTGCAATACATTCATTTAATTAATTACAGATTGAAAATATCCATAAATATAAATTTGGGAGTAAAGATACAGCCTAATGGTATAGTATGTGCCAAGTATGCAAAAGTCTTGGACTTAATCCCAACCACTAAAAATAAAAATGTTATATTATTATTGATACCTACTATGTATAAGGTTTACTATTTGTACTAAAAATATACAAATGTTTTTCTTGTCATTATTCCTTTATGATTCAGTATAACAGCTATTTACATAGTATTTGCATTGTTATTAAAAGTATTGAAAGTAATCTAGAGATGCTTTAAGGTATTTGGGGGATGGGTATAGTTCTACGCAAATACCAGGTCATTACTGTACCTACTCATAAGTATCTGGCTCATGAGTAGATTTTGGTGTTTGAGCAGGTGTTCCGGAACCAAACCTTGTGGATACTGATATTCCTACTCTGATACACACACTGAGTAAGTAGGAACAGAATCAATTTACACTTCACCAATTTAGTCAGAATGTTCAGAGACAATCTTAAATTAAGGGATGCCCACATTTCTAATTTGCTCCAGGCTTCTTTCTGGCTCCTCATGGGACCTTTATAAGTGAGAGTCCTTTCTTGAACTTTGGCTCTGACACATGCTCATTATTCCAGATCTCCATGCCCCTCAACATGCTTACCTTATACACTTCATCATCTTTAACTTCCTATATAAAATTCCAGCACATTCCACAGCTAAAACCTTCCTATTCGAAGTGTGAGCTACAGACTAGTGGCATTCCTATCAACTGGGAGCTTGCTAGACATTCAGCCTCTTGTGCCCCATCCCAGAACTCCTGACTGAGAGGTGATCTGCATGTTTGTTAAAATTATAAGAGCTCAAGACAAGATCCCACTGTGCAGTCTAGTCTTCTTCCTGGTTGCTTCCTGTGTATGACTTGGAGAAATCTAGTGAGCAGGCACCAAGTTTTCTGCGTCCTTTGTTTCTCTGACAATATTTAGCTAGGCACAAAAAGAGAGGGTCAGAGGCACTATTGCACAATTGGTCCATTTTTCTGTTGAATTCATTTCATATTTTGAATAAGAGAAAGAAGTGGAAATATTCCTTCCATAATTCGCACTGTGGCTCAATATTTATGAATTCAAGTTTGATAGCACCCCACAAAAGAGCTATTTCTCCTTTAACGCCTCTGATTTGTATAATTCTGTAATTGAACTACAAATGCTGTTTTTAATTTTATCTTAAGCACAATTCATGAAGACAACTCTGACAATACTAGTTTCCCTCAAGGCAAAAATACTCCCATTGCAAATCCAGAAAAATATCCTATTGAGTAAAATGCTTCTTAATTTACTGTAAAAGTATGTTTAGAAAAGCAAATAATCTATGACAGAACATAGAAGTAGCCACTATTATGAAGTTTAATGAAGAAAAAAAAACTAAACGAAGCACTTTAAATATTTTTTTTGGTCTATTTGAGACAGGATCTCCCTGTAGCCCCAGCTGCCCTGGAACTCACTATGTAGACCAGGCTGGCCTTGAACTCACAGAGATCTGCTTCCCTCTGCCTCCTGAGTGCTGGGAGTAAAGGTGTGCACCACCACATCCAGCTACATATTTTTAAATAATGAAACCAACACTTTTTAACTTTCTTAATCTATTTGCAACATGTGTCAAATGTAATCATACAAAGAACCTAATTTACTATTTACCTTCAGAAATCTTGGCTTCATGGGCCTGGAGAGATGACTCAGTTGGTAAAATGCTTGCCTTGCAAGAATGAGGACCTGAGTTTAGTTCCCAAAACCAATGTAAAAAATTCAAGCTTGGTGGCAGGCACTTTAATACCAGTGCTAGAAAGACTGGAGAGGGGGAGACAGGTTGGAGCTTGCTGGCTGGGTAGGTTAGCATAATGGGCAAGTTTCAGAATAATGAGAGACCCTGTTTCAAAATAAGGTAGATAGTTCTCCTGAGGAGCGACACTTGAGGTTGCCCTCTGGCACACGCAGACACACACACAAAATCTGGGTTTTCTGGACAAGATTTTAGTTGTAGTCATAGGAGGACCTTATGGCCTCCTGGGAAAGTGGCATCAAGAATCAAGAAAGTTCCAAAAATCTGTCCTTGAATTATGGATAGGGACTTAAGAGTTGCTACTGGGAATTAATTCTGGGGAGAGACAGACCTGAAAGGCTTTCTGAAACTTGTGGACTAAAAGCTATGATTATTTGAGAAGATTTACATCAAAACACTCAGTGGATGTCATAGATAGCTCTGAGCTCTGCATATACTATTGGCTTTCCTCTGCATATATACCTATTAAGTTTAACTGCTAATAGGCACAGAAATATTTTTGTTAAATCTTTAAAAACTTTAAGTACTGTGTTTACATTATTTTCATATCTCCCAGTCCCCCTCCATCTCCTCACATGTCTTCCCTAACTCCCTTTCAGGTTTTGGTCCTCTTCTTTGATTATTATTATTATATATAAACATACACTTTTATGTATGTATGTATAATGCTCTGAGTTCATTTATTGGCGCCCATGTGTACCTGTGTTTAGAGCTGCCCACTTGGGATTAAATCACCTCTGAAGGAGCTAGTCCCCAGGGAAAATTGATTCTCCCTCGCTCAGTATTGATGGTGGAAATATTAGGCACAGGTAGAGGAAAATATTAGGAAGGAACAACAACCAATAAAACAGGAAAATTATAACAATACACTGAAATAAAGTTATTTAAGGGGTTGGGGAGATGACTTAGTCAGTAAAGTGCATGTGGCCCAAGCATAAGTATCCAATTTTTGGAGCTCAAGCACCTATGTAAAAAGCCAGGCATGGTGGCATATGCCTGTAATCATATTTCTGGAAAGCTGGAGACAGGAGGATTTCTGGAGCTCACCAGTCAGGTTCAGTGAGAGACCCTGTCTCAGAAAAACAAGAAAGAAAGTGATAGAGAAAGACAACCAATGTTGACATATGGCCTCTACCCATCTTATGTATACCCCGCACACCTGCACTTACACACACAAACATGTACATGTACATACAGCACATATACACAAAGTTATTTAAAAGGCATGAATTGTTTACATATAGAAATCTCCATTTTAAATTTCCAAACTATGATTATAGTTAACTGAAATTATGGAACACCAAATTATGGATGAGAGGACTACTGCACATGTGCTAGCTAACGCCTTCCCACCTTCTACCAACTACCTTTTGTGATAGATAGGGCTATTATTCTACTCATTCATGCTCACGTTTTGCCAGATGGGGAGCCTCAGTCATCTTGTTTATCCTCCACATTGTTTTTGAGTCTCTACTGCCTAGAAGAAGTAGGGAAATCAGATGAGACCTGCTGTTAGGGAGCTTACAGTCAAATCAGCCACTTTCGCCAAGTCTAGCCCTCTTTCCTGATCATTGTATCTGTTGAAACAGAAATTGTTAACCTTGTTACTTGGAAATCTCGTTGTTTCTCTGCCCTGTGCTTGGACAGATCTATAGTTACTGAGCCTATGTCTTATCATTGCTAAAGAAAAGTACCTGAACAAAACAATTTAAGGTATGAAGGATTTATTTGGGCTCACAGTTTCAGAGGTTTCAGTCCATCACAGTGAGGAAGACATGCACAGCAGAGTAGCTTACCTCATGGAGATCAAGAAGCAGACAGGAGAGGAGGACTGGGGTGAGACGCAACTCCCAAGAACACACCCACTGTGACCTCTCTTCCCCAGCTAGGTCTCACCTCCTGAAGTTTCCAGAACCTCCCCAAATAACACCACCAACTGGGGACCAAACTTTCAGCAATAAGCCTGTGGGGAACATTTCATATTCAATCCATAACAATGTCCATTTAGATTTAGAAATTTGCTCTGACATTGCCTCCTTCCAAAAAGATATTTATTGGCTCTGTTGGGTTTCCTCTCTAATTTCCACTTCAACCCTGCTCAGTTTGCTCTTTTCTTATGACCAGGAGTTCCCAGCATGCCCTGGGTTGGACTTCCCATGTCAGTAAGAGAAGCACAGGTTATTATATACCTCCTTTGAGAACAGTGTTCCTGGGTGGGCCATCCTGGTAATTGGCCACATGATACTGTATGAGAGAAGTTTCCTCCACTTCAAGTTAACATTCACTGACCATTTAAGTGGATGTGTAGCACAATTGCATCCAGAAACCTACATCAAAGGAATTAATCAGCCTCCACCAACATTCCATTTGGAGTGTAAGAAATGTGTACATGGAAGTATTTTTAGAGGAACCTTAATTCACCCGATACACTCTCTAGATGAAATTCCCCTGAAGTCGTTGAATTGTGGGGCCTTTGTCACGGTGTCCTTTTTGGAAATGGCAGCCTGCCTCTGATTCACAAGATTTCCCAGAACATGTACATGAGCGTGGGCTTTCTCACAGTTCTTAGGAGGCAGGGCTCCCGGGCATATTAACAGAAAAATGTGGCTGGAGCCACAGACTGCTGAATCTGGCAGTTTTCATGAAGAATAATTTAATATTCAAATAATCAGTAATTAAGAGCAACTCTTCCTCCTGCTCTTCACCCTTTCCTCCCTCTGCAACTCGAGGCAAGCCGTGAATTCTGCAATTGTGAGGCCTAGTGGCCGACCTCATGATCAGCACAGTTAAGCCAGGCAGCAAAGAAGAAAGGACAAAACATCTCCCTGGGTCTTAATACCTCATAAATCAAGTTGATTTTTCCCATAGTCCAATGGTCATGCTATGGTCTGCTTTCCAGATAGATTTACGAGTGTGTTCTCCACATGAGATACATACCATGACGGACTAATTGGCACAGGACACAAAGAAACACAGAGGACTTAGGAACCAAAATATAGGGAACTTGTTGACCTCAGTGAGCCTCTCTTCCCTGACAAGTTAGTTATTTTGATTCTGCTTTGGGGACAGCTTGGGTCACTAATACCTTTGGGGGGTCCTAAAGAAATCAAGGGAAGGAAAATGCTCCCAAAGTGTTAGAGTTGTCTTCATGGGATTTTCTTCTTGGAAAGTGACTCAAGCTGGCACAATAAAAGTTATCCTGGCCTTTGTGGGATAGCCTGGGCCAATAAGAACATAGTTGATTAGAAGACACAAATAAGAACACAGAGAGATGTAGCCTATAAGAATAAATTGAGAAGTTCCGGTGTGCAAGGTCCTGTGGGCTAGCCTGTCCTCTGCTCCTCAAAGTCTAATTGTTGCTGCTACAATTCTGTAGTGAGCACCAGAGAAGGCACCTCAGCTTACCTGCGTGTCAGTCTGTCCTAAGTAGCCTTCTACTCACAGTTTTAGAGATTTCGTGAAGTCAGAGATAAGTCTAATGTTTTAGGGGCAGAGTGTACCTTGGAGATATTGTGGGCTCAGTTCCAGCTCTCCACAATAACAGATTTTCCAATAGTCATGAGTTCTTTTGAATATCAGTGCATATGAAAGTTATGTTCACACTGCATTAGTCTATTAAATTTACAATAGTATGATCTAGACAAAACCCCCAATGTACACACTTTAATTAAAAATACTAGTTGGAGGCAGAGACAGATGGACCTCTGTGAGATTGAGGCCAGCCTGGTCTACATAGCAAGTTCCAGGCCAGCTGGGGCTACAGGAAAACCCTGTCTCAACAAACAAATAAACAAGCATAATAGTTGGGTTTCATGACACTTGACTATAATCCCAGCTACTTGGAAGGCTGAGGCAGGAGGACGACATGTTTGAAGTCTATCTGGTCAAAATAACAAGACTGTTTCCAACTAAATTTAATGTTGACTTGGGGCTGGAGAAATGACTCAGCAGTTAAGAGCACTGACTGCTGTTCCAGAGGACACAGGTTCAGTTCCCAACACCCTCATGGCAGCTAACAACAGTCTATAACTCCAGTTCCAGGAGATCCAACGCCCTTTTCTGGCCTCTGTGGTCATTGCACACAGGGATGCACTTACATATATGCAAGCAAAACATTTAGATACATAAAAATAAAATATTTTTTAAAATTAATATTGACAAAATTATTGCAAGTTCAGTCAACATTAAAGGATCAAATTTTTCTTTAAAAAAATCTGGAGACATAGCCCAGTGGTATAGGGATTATCTAGAATGTGCAAAGTCCTGGGTTCAATGTCCAGTACCACACACATAAAAATTATTCTAAAAGTTGCTAATAATCATCTGAACTATTTGAAACATGTCATCAAAAGATTTGCTCTACTTGATTTGTTAGGGATGGCAGAGTATGGAGCCTCTAGTGGGAGAGGAAGGCTGTCTATCTGACGAGTTTGTATTCATGCTCAGATGCCGAGGAGCTCAGAAGGTGGGTGACTGTGACCAGTGATAGTCATGTATATAGAGATTAGAAATGCATGTGAAAACGTCTCAATGTCAATTGCTTTGGAATGAATTCTTCTGTATGAAAAAAAAAAAAAACAAAAAAACCCCCAAGTATCTTCTTTAAGTCCCTCAAATTAAGGTAAAGAATAAGAACAAATCATTCTGGAAGAACGCAAAGGAAAATAGCTTTAGATACTTAAGTGACAATTGAATTTATTCTTATAATTGTTTTAATAGCTTTTGTATAATCTTCATCGCTATTATGAGATATAAAATGTATTTATCAAATC
>NW_008327468.1:226306-228165 GCF_000622305.1 Nannospalax galili
AGAGGGGGTCTGGATTTGAGTGTGAACTGTTGTATGAAATTTAAAAAGCTCAGTTTAAAAAATGTACTATTCACTTAGTATAACAGTTTCTAGTTCCATCCATTTACCTGCAAATTTCATGATTTCATCTTTCTTTACTGCTGAGTAAAACTCCATCGTATATATGAACCACATTTTCATTATCCACTTGTCAATTGAGGGACACTTAAGTTGCTTCCATCTCTTAGCTATTGTGAAAAGAGCAGCAAGAAACATGGATGTACAAGTGTCTCTGCAATAGGATGAGTTCTTTGGGTATATGCCAAGGAGTGGTATAACTGGGTCAAATGGTAGGTTCATTTGTAGTTTTTTAAGAGTTCTCCACACTGCTTTCCATAGGGGTTGAACCAGTTTGCAGCCCCACCAGCAGTGGATGAGTGTTCCCCTTTCCCAACATCCTCTCCAACATTTGGTATCATTTGTTCTCTTGATCTTAGCCAGTCTGCCTGGGGTAAGGTGAAATCTTAAAGTGGTTTTAATTTGCATTCCCTAATTATTAGTGATGTTGAACATCTTTTAAGATGCTTCATAGCCATCTTTACTTCTTCTTTTGAGAGCTCTCTGTTCAGCTCCTTAGTCCATCTTTTAATTGGGTTTCTTCTTGTCTTGATTCTCTGTTTTTTGAGTTCGTTATATATTCTGGATAGTAAACCTCTGTCATATGTGTCGCAGGTGAAGATTTTCTCCCATTCTGTGGGTTTTCTGTTCACTTCCCTAGTTGCCTCCTTTGATGTACAGAAGCTTTTTAGTTTAATGAGTTCCCATTTGTTAATTCTTGCCCTTGTTTCCTGAGCAATTGATGGTTTAGAAAATCCTTTCCTACACCTATATCTTGTAGGTTTTTCCCAATGTTTTCTTCTAACAGTTTCAGAGTTTCAGGCTTTACATTGAGGTCTTTGATCCATTTGGGATTGACTTTTGTGCAAGGTGAAAGATAGGGGTTTAGTTTCATTCTTCTACAGGTGGAGATCTAGTTTTGCCAGCACCATTTGCTGAACACACTGTCTTTCCTCCAGTGAATATTCTTGGCCCCTTTGTCAAATATCAGGTAGCTGAAATTGCATTTATTCATATTTGGGTCTTCAAATTTGTTCCACTGAGCTATGGGTCTATTTTTTGTGCCAGTACCATGTTGTTTTTATGACTATAGCTCTGTAATACAGCTTAAAGTCTCGTATAGTAATCCCCCTGGCATTGCTCTTAGTTCTCAGGGTTCCTTTGGCTATCCAAGGCCTTTTGTGCTTCTTGGATGTTTAACAGACATACTTAGAAGCTTATAATAATTTGGTCAGAGGGACATAAAGGACAGGTTTTGCTCCTTGCCCTCCTAAGTCGACGAGTTCCAGGGGACTATGAGCATCTCTCAAAATGTCTTGTAATTGTGGTGGGTCACCTGTCCTCTTGATCAAGGAGGCCGAGGAGACCCCATGAGATGGACTTGAACCAGCATCCAGTCTACAAAGAGGAGGGTCAACACAGAGGAATCATTTCTTCCATGCTTCCAAGCAAAGCCAGCCATGGTCAAGCAGGACCTTTGACTTATCTTCATATAGGCAGAACTGGTAAAAGAGGAGCCAGGGGCTCCCCCCAAGCCCATGTGACCCCTCAGGAAAAAATCCTCAAATGACCTTAAGAGTAAAAATAAATTGGTTTATGTGGGCCAACTGTATGGCCTTAAACACCCAAAAGGAAAGTATAACCAAAGATTAAAGGGGCCAATATAATTTTTTAAGAGTCCAGATGCATAGCTAAAATTACATAACAAGCAGCAATGCCAGATCGGAGATACCTTCTTTTGAGTTGTTGGCCAGGGTGGCCAA
>NW_008327468.1:228505-255554 GCF_000622305.1 Nannospalax galili
ATCATGTTAATTAGTAGAGGTGACAAACATTACCATTGAAATCTACCTGATGACGTTGTAGACATACACAGGCGCCAAGGATCCAAGTGCAACTGATTATGACTAGTAATAATCAGATACATACAGATTAGAGATGTATGCACCAACATCTCAGTGTTAGTAGCAAAAACAATGAGTCTGTCTGTAAGGAACAATATATTCTAAAATGAATTTGAGATCTTTTTTAAAGGTTAAAAAATTTTTATGTCTTACAGAGCATATACTGAGCTCAATATTGTATAACTGTATTAATTCAACTGTGAACCTAGAAACTTACAATCACTTGTGAAAGAGATGTACTCTTGCTCTGGAGTGTTACTGAATATGTTAAAGCTGTAATGAAATGCTTCTTCTAAACACGTAGCTATTAAAAGTTTTTAAAAATTTACTTCATGTTAAATAGTAAAGCTGATAAACAATACCAGTGAAATCTACCTGATGACTTTATATCCATACTCAGGTGCCAAGGATCCAAGTGCAACTGATGATGACTAGTAATAATCAGATGCATACAGATTAGAGATGCAAGTGCCAACATCTCAGTGTTAGTAGCAAAAACAATGAGTCTTTCTGCAAGGAACAATATATTCTAAAACGAAAATTCCGATCTATTCAATTTTATGTCTTACAGGGCTTATACTGAGTTCAATATTGTATGACTGTATTAATTCAACTGTGAACCTAAAATTTACAGCCACCTTTGAAAGAGATGTATACTTGCTCTGGAATGTGTTTATGAATATGTTAAAGCTGTAATGAAATGCTTCTTCTAATCATGTGGTTATTAAACTAAAAAAATAAAAAATAAAAAAATGTACTATTTGCCAAACATCATGAATCAGAGTGCAATAAAGCAAGGGCTGCCTATAATTTAGAGATAACAGATGCTTTTCTTTTTGAACATTGCACACAACAGATAGAATTACCACAACGTAAAAGTGGGGAGACTTCTTTAAAACAAGAAAAAGGAAGGAAAGTGATATGCATTTCATTACTTCATTTATTCATTCATTCATTCATTCATTCATTCATTCATGTGCTGGAGATCAAACCCAGTGAATTACACATGTTAGAGAAGTACTCTCCCCTGAGGTATCCATCCCTAACCACTATGTTAGATGCATTTAGTGACCTATCAGAATTTGCTTATGGGTTTATAATTCCATATGACTTCATATTGTGGTTTGTTGCTGTTATTGTTTTGAGACAATGTCTTATGTATCCAAGATTCCACTGAAACTTACTATGTAAGGCCCTGAACTCTGGATACTTCTGCTTCCTCCACCTCCCAAGTCCTGACATAAATGCTACCACACCAGCTCCACCATCCTGTGTTTTTCATGGAAGGCCTTTTGCTTTGTTCCTTTGGCTTAAATTAAAAAAGAAATAAATAATAAATATAAAAGCCTGGTTTACCTCAACCTGGGAGGCAATTAATAATGTATTGTAGCATTGTGACAAATTCTGGACTTGTGACAAGGCCACCATCATTTATATGGCTGTGCATTTTGCTAAAGGCTTTTATAGAGGGACACATTCTAGTTTAACAGTCTATGACTGCAGATTTACTACTTTATGGTCAGTCAGGTAACTTCCTGTGCAAAATTTTCACAGCAGGTAAGATTTGAACCTCTTTGGACATGTTTTTCTAGGATGTGATTTTCAAAATATGGTTAATTATGACTTAAAAAATAAAGACCTGGGGACAGGATACTTAAACCCTGAGACAAAAATGGACTCTCTTTCCATCCCTTCATTATAATCACAGAATTTTTATTAACATAAAATGAAACAAGGTTAAAATAAGCCCCAGACAACCTTGAAGTACAATAAAACCACATCAAAAAAGGCCTGCAGCTTGAAGAGATGTGCCCATGGGAATGTGACAGTGCCACCAACCTGGCCTTGCGGGTAAGTCATGGTGAGGTGGGACAATGTCTGTGTCGCCAGCTATTTGTAGCCTCGCTGATGGAGTCTCCTCCCTCTCATAGTCACCCTAGCATGAAAGGCCCCAGGCCACTGTCCCTAGTTCTCAAAGACTGGCTCTGTCTGGGTTTCTCTCATGTTTAGGGAAACTTGCTTCAAACTGTCCTGAAAAACATTCTCTCCTATTGGAGTCTATCTTTCAGGGCTTTTATGGATGAATTTTTATTTTGTAATGCTGAAGATGGTACCCAGGGTCTTACACATGCTAGGCAAGTGCTCTACCACTGAGCCATACCCCCAGTCCTTTTATGGGTGATCTATGGTACCAGAAGTAGACTCATGTGGCCATTGTAGAAACTAATCAATTGAAACATTTTCTTGTTGTTTATATATGGGGGGTATATACAAAATGGAAAATTTGGAAGAGTTCATCTGTTTTCTGCCATCTCTAATTAGTGCATGACCACTCAAAAACAAAGTGTACCAGGTTTGTAATTTTTACTGAGCCCGCATGGCCCCCAGCTGGGTTGAGCATTTTCTAGAGACATACAATAGAAAGAAGGATATGCTTCATTGAGAAGATTAGCAGCTCTGTTTATACAGTGTTTCTGTGAGAAAGGAGTGTATTTTCTTCCCTGCATCACTGTAAATTACCATCACATCACAGAAAATAAGCAAATGTTAATGTAGTTGGGCATAGAGATTTTTCCTTGGTTCATAATCTAGAAAATGTAAAATCCTGGAATATAGAGATATTGCAGGCAAGCCATAGGCATTTTACAGATTCCCTTAGGGAGCTGCACATACCCCCTCAAACATCAGGATGAAGACTGTTTTATTAGATCCAGGGTCTGTGCTCATGGGTCCTGGAGCTGTTTGGCTGTCTTGCTGATCCACATTGCCATGTTTACTTCTCCTAGGCTGGAATGTGTCTACGAGCCAAGATATGCCCACAGCTTCTCATTGGTTGGGGAAGTCGTCTGTGAAGCCTCACATGTGCATTTTAAGTGAGGAAGCAGGATATCAGAAACATCCTTTGCTGGACTGAAATTAGCTGGCTTTCCTATTTGTTTATATTAGCCTCCAGAACCTTACTTCTTCCTTAACGCTATCCCGGGAAGAGAACCTTGCTTAAGGTTTTTTTCCATTATCCAAGGTCAGACTCTCCTGCCCTTAGTGGTGCAAACCCAGTGTCAAATGTTCTTAGTTCTCTTCAGCTACAAGTCACCAATCTGGCAGTCCCTTACAGAGCAGCTTACAAAAGCCATGATCCTCTTGGGATCCCTGTGCTCCTCAGAACAAAGGGGTCTCAACAAGGCATCAAGAAGACACACACCCTTGGCTTTCCGTCTCGGTCATCATAACCTACCTAGGACCTTCCTTTAAATCTTCTGTTCTTTATTTCCTCCGGTGCCATGTGATGATAACCATCATAGTTACACCGGAGAGAAGTCTCTTGTGATCCTGAGAGGAAGTCAATCATTATTAAATGAAGAACTATATAAAACCACTAAGAATTCACTTATTTTATATACTGAATAGGCTCCGTGAAAATATTCCCAGGGGGATAAAATATGAATTGATTTATACCATTGTGGAGACTTTAGCATATTTTTCCCAGTCCAAACACACAACTGTCATTGAGGTTAATGAGAATCGTTTCTTCTCCTAGGTATCTTGCTTCTGTGGAAAACAGGGTAATTCCTCAAAACTAAAACAAAAATTTTAAATAGATTTACTGTATGATCCAGCAATTCCACTTCTGGGCACATAATCAAAGGAACTGAAAACAGATCTCTAAAGAAGTGTCTGCACACCCATGTTCACAAAAGCCTTATTCACATAAGCCCAAATGTGGAATCAACCCAAATATCCATCGATGGATGAATGTATAAACAAAATGCGGTAGACACATACAATGGAATACCATTCAGCCTTTAAAAACAGAAGGAAAATTTGACACATTCTGTAGGATGAACGAACCTTGAAGACATTATACTAAGCCAGTCACAAAGGGATAAATGCTGCAAGATTTCACCTACATCAGGTTCTTAGAGTAGGCAGCTCTGAAGCAGGAAGTAGAATCGTTGCAGGAGGAAGGATAGACTGGGCAGTTCTCATTTAATGGGAGTGGAGTTCGAGTATTTTGAGATGAAAAGTGTTCTGGAGATCAGTTGTTCAACGCTGTTAAAGTACGAGATATTACTGAATTGTACATTTAATCATGTTTAATTAACATGGTAAGCTTTACATCGTATGCATTTCACCACAATGAAACATTTTCAGCTTAAAAAAAAATTAGCTCTCCGTGGGAAACGATGTTGCTGGAGGCGCTCTGGGATTTCCACAGGCCACAGTGAGCATTAAGTAGACAACCCACACAGCTCTGTGCATTGTTCTTTCCCTGGTGTCACAGCAACATCCTGAGTGATAAAGGCAGTTTTGGCTGAATCTAGGGAATTTGTACCTTGGCCACAGAAGGTGTTTTTGATAAGACAGGCAGCCCAGCTTCATTTCTGAAATTCCTGAACATTCTTAGATGCCCATCCCCTGTATTAATTCAAGGCTCACCTTTTTTCGCGGTGAAGGAAAAAGACAAATCCTCTCTCTTTGGGTGAAAAGGATCGACAGTTACCCCTGCTCACTTGCTTGCCAGCTGCCCAAAGATGTCCAGACCTGCTGGAAGCCTCAACAGTTCTAGAAAGGGCAAAAAATAAATTTCACAACTTCATGAGGGGAAGGCCCCCAAGCAGATGGCTCCCTACTCACATGGTTGCTGTAGTGAATTCCTGATTCTCCTTTTGAGAGGCAAGATGAAATTTACCACATTCTGGGATTCCTTGAAATTTCTCAGGAAAGATGAATATAGTATTCTCATTATTCTCTTTCTAAACTATTTCCTTTTGTCCTTCCGAAAAGAATCAATTATGGGGTTAGCTTGGAGGGTCCTTAGCATCTCCATGGAAAAGACATGAAGAAATTTTACAAAGCTTCCCTGAGAAGCACCAAGCTCTGGAGGTCAGTGGGGATGAAGCTGGACAGTTCTGATTTCTTCGATTACCACCTTTCTGGGCCTGGGAGGCACATGACTGTGTGACCAAACACCAAATAAAATCGTTCTCATGGTTCTTCTAAACACAGCAGACTATAACTTTTGGGAACGCTTTATATAATTCTAAAGAAAACCAAAGGAAACAAACACAGATAGTGGCACAGGGTTCACAGAAACATTTTGGACCCAGGGTTGGGCAGCATGTTTCCTCTTCTTTTAGCCCTATCTGCCTGGTCATGTGCAGTGTTGGGATGTGTGCCTTCATGCTCAGATTGGCAAGCTCTTGCCTGACTTTTGTATTTCTGTGCTTCCGATGCCAAGACAATGCCTGCCACCCGGGGTCTTTGAACTTGACAAGGGCATTCTGCAAGAACAAGGAGCAGACAGCAGCATTTGAGCTTCTGCATCCTCCCTTGACCATGTACTCTTGTGTCATGGATGATCTTCCCAGTTGCATTTAGCATCTCTGCCCAACACCCAGGGCTTCTCAAGATAGTTTGAAGTTTGTATAATCATATCTTTACATACCCAATTCTTCTACTTGCGTAAGACCTTTTCTTTCAAGTCTGGTTTCTAGTCTAAAGAAAAGCTTCTTCCCCAACCAAGGGCCGTTAAAAATGTCATCCCAGGATTCTCTGCCTTCTAAAGACTTAAAAAAAAAAACAAAAAAACGATTACTAGTATGTCTCCATTTAATGTAGTCTGTCGTTGTACAATAGCTGTATATTTGGGGTCATAAAGGGGTTAATAGTGGGTTAAGAGGACCTTGGAAAACAAGTTTAAAGATTGGTGGGTAAGAAACAGTTGAACCGAGTTAGGACTGTTAAGGGGAAGGTCTCCTTCCAAAATCCTGGTTCTTCACATAAGCAGCATTCACGGTGATTTGGAGTTCTTGTGTTGATTGCCATCCAGGTCTAGAAAAGTTCAGAAATACATTAAAAATTTTTTTATTTATTATTTTTATTTTATGCATATGCGTGTATTGCCTGCATGTAGGTAAGTGCACCCGTGTTGTGCAGTGCCTGAGGAGGTCAGAGGAGGCTGTCAGATCCTGTGGAACTGCAGTTATGGACAGTTGTTAGCTGCCATGTGAGTGCTGGGATTAGAACTCAGGTCTTCTGCAAGAACAACCAGTGTTCTTAACCGCTGAGCCATCTCTCCAGACCCCAGAAATACATTTTTTAAGCAATGCAGATAAGCTTTGTGGCTAGGATTAACACAATGATATTAATCAAAATACACATTGCACTATGTCTCACTGTATTTGACATAAACACATTTTGAAGAGCTTGTCTTACAGAAGCTAAGGGGGCTCAGGAGACAGCTCAGTGGCTAAAGAATTTGCTGCACAAGCCTGACAACCTGAGTATAGTTCCCCAGAGCTCATGTAATCCCAGTGTGCCCATACTGGAAGGCAGGACATAGAGACAGAATTGCCAGAAGTGCACAGACTGGCATATGCAGCAGTAAATAAGAGAGGCCTTGCCTTAAACAAGATGGAAGGAGGTTCTCTAACCTTCACACTTGCTCAGTGGCAGGTGTGCCTACATGCACACTGTTCTAGTTTGCTTTCAATTGCTGTGACAAAACACTCTGACCAATACCAACTTGGGGAGGAAAGGATTTATTTTATCTTACATCTCATGGTTCACAGTTCATCACTGAGGGAGCCCAAAGTAGGAACCCAGGCAGAAACCTGGAGGCAGGAACTGAAGCACAGGCTGCAGAGGAGTGCTGCTTACTGGCTTGGTCCCCTGGCCCCTGCTCAGCTTGCTTTCTTATACAATAAAGGACCATGGGTGGCACTGCCCACAGTGAGCTGGGCCCTTCCACATCACTCAAAAATCAAGAAAGTACCCAACACACATGGACATAGGCTAGTCCAATGGAGGCAATTCTCCAATAGAGGCTACCTCTACCCAGGTGTGTCAAGTTGACAACTAAAGCTATCCAGCACACACAGAAACACACATGCATGCGCACACACATCATACATGCACAACATATGCACACACAGAGAGACACATACATGGACGTACATACAAAGAAATGCATTCTTTCTCTGCAGAAAACCTCAGAAAAGCTGGACCCAGAGTTTGTACTTGTTGCCACATAGGTGGCTTTGAGGTACTCTTCCCTTGTTCTGGCTCTTCTAGAGTTAGAAAGGATACCAAGCGACAAAGGGAAGCCCATATAATGAGATACTCAATCCATCCATACATAAGGAGTTCTGTGTTTACAGGCAGGCTGGGCTATAAACTCTTATCATAAAGAAGCAACATTGTTGGGCTACTGAATCAGCCTTTTTTGTCAACAGAAAACACCTGACAGAATCAACTTAAAAATGAAAGATTTTATTTTGACTCATGTTTTTGGATGTTTTCAGCCTGTGCTTGGCTGGCTCCATTACTTTGGATGCGAGACACAGTTGAACATCATGGAGACCAGGAAACAAAAGGAGAGAAGGAGCTTCTTCCAGGGCATGCTCCAGTGATTTACTTCCCCCAACTAGGCCACCTGTAGCCTTTCACGACCTCCCATTAATGCTGTTCTATTAGGAATCTATCAAGGGATTACTCCATTGATTAGATCAGAACTCTCAGGATTTAATCAGTGTCAGAAATCTCATCACTGGGCAAACAAACTCCCACTACATGAGCCTGTGGAATCATTCATATTCAAACCATATCAGGCACTCAAGTTTTTAGATTAGTCCATACCTACCTTCCATAATATATATTTTAGTTGGACTTATATTGGAATATTTTTAGTGAAACTCTTTGAAAGATTTATTTTAGTTTTAATTATGTGTGTGTGTGTGCCTGCGTGTGTGTTTTTGCACATGACTGTAGGTGTCCTAAGGGGCCAGAGGTGCCAGATTGCACTGGAGCCAGAATTACAGGCAGTTGTGAGCCACCCAGATGCTGGGACCAGAGCTAGGGTCCTCTGTAAGAGCAGGACATGCTCTAAATTGCTGACTCCCTCTCTCCAGATCCTTTAGTAAAGTCTTTTTTGTGGGAGCATTATAAGTAAAATCATACACGCTTAATTGGAAACAATGCTCTTGCAAAATGAATTATGAAGAACACCATTTGAAATTACATGTTTTGTCCGTTACTGATTTGGAATACTGGGGCTGATGGGAAAGTACACTTGGAAGCATTTTGAAAAGGTGAAGTGTCATTGGAGGTCTTCCAGGTTTGTTTAAAGGACTCTGGAGGTTAATTAGAGTGATTTTCTATTTTGCTTTATTTCACCTTCTGTCTCCCTTGGGTCAATGTGTTACTGCTGAGAAGAGGGTGTTTGGAGCTCACAAATGGGAGGGAGAGAAAATAGGATGGCAGGAGACCAAACCAAGATTATGGGAAGTCCCAGAAAGACAAGCAAAGAGGAACAAAGAGTGCAAAGTGGCTGGAGATGAAATCAACTGAAATGTACAAAATCATCTCTGAGGTAGAGTTCCACCAGGCAACTCCTTCACCTCCCGTCACTGTGGTTACTAACCTGAGCATCGGCTGCCAGGGCAGGCAGGCAGGCAGGCAGGTGAAGGTACAGGTGAGAAATAAGTAACTCATTGTTCATACATACATGGTATTCTTGAATGGAGCATTTATGGATTGGGAAATTTTTCTGAGTAAACAAATCATTTGACAAAAAATATGAGAAAAGCAGTTTATCAGCACTGGTGAACATTCATTAAACTCTTTAGCGCCAAACACTCAAAATGCTAAACCTCTGGTTTCCCTTTCTTCATCAAATCCATAGGTTCCATAGTATGACTTTCCTCATTGTGAAAGAGCAAAGTAAAGGATTTGTAATGAAAGTGGTAAAATAAATGAACATATTTCAAAGTGCAACAGTGTTTATGTGACTCCATCAACTGCCTAGCTGCGTTTCTTGGTGAGGATGATGATTCAAGGTGCAGCTGTTGTTTTCTTTACCTCCCTGCTTCAGTCACTGCATAGCTAGCTAACCCCTGTTCTATGCTAGACACTGTGTGAAAAACCAGAGATGAAGTGGTAATAAAGACCCCTTTCTTGCTCTCAGGAACTCCCCAGAACAGTAAATAAAATTTTAAAACAGAATATTACTTGGACAGTATATTAATCTATTTTCGGTTACCAATAAGTCAATACCACAGACTAGGTGAGTTACAAAGGAAAGAGGTTTACTTTGGCCCATAGTTGTGGACATCCAAGGTCAAGGGGGCGCACCTACACATGGCATCCTTGCTGGCAGAGTCCCAACATGGCACAGGGCACTTCACGGTAAGAGACAGGTAAGGTGCCCAAGAGTGTGCGTGCACACAGGTATGTTTGTATTTTCTCTAGTCTCAATCATGAGACTCCATCCTGAGGAACTTACCTAATCCTAATCATTTTCCAAAGGTCCCGTCTTCAAACACCACCGTTGGATTAAGTTTCCACCCTCCTAATACCTCACACTGAGGATTAAATTTCAATATTTGATCCCTGGAAGACATACTCAGGCCATACCCAAGCCTGGGGCAGCAGGAAGCCTAAACTTGTAAGAGGAAAACCTTGTTACCTTTAGCTCGCTGGCCAAGGAATACTTCCATACTAATCTGAAGGATGAGTAAGGTATAGTTGGATGAATGTGAACAAGGGAAAAATGTTTGAAGTAAAGGAGCCAGTGTGAGCAAACCCAAAAGTCTGATCTGTCGTTGGCCTTGGGAAATAGGAATTAGTAAGTCTCATTTTACTCAGAGGTGTGTCCCATTGAGGTGGAACACTTTGCATTAGTGGCGGAAAGCATCACACTGAACTGTGTGCTAGAAAGCCAGCTTCCCATTTCTTCCAAATCCTGTGTTTGATGAGGTCAGGTTGGTTAGCCTGAGATTGACCATGGTGGGAGAAATATTTACACTATAGAAATTGGCAGCTGCCCAAGATCAAGGTTTATATTTCCTCAAGAAAAGTTGTTAAACATTTATCAACATGCCACTGGACACTGATCCAAGAGGCCATGCAAACACAGCTATAGATCTGTGATGTGGTTTTAATTTTGCCTCTGCCTAGATCTGAGCCTATGTCTCCGGATCTTCTGTATCACCCACTGGCAGCTGCTCTTAAGCTGAGAGTGGGTTGGAGATGAGGAGCAGGGTACCAGTTGCCAACATTTCATCCCCCTGGTCGCCTTCAACTGCGAATTCTGCCATCTTCACACATACCAACATCCTGTGAGTTTTCCCACATTGGCAGTTTTTCAAGTCAAAGCTATGTTAAAAAAACTAAACTGGCACTGTTTTCCTCAGACATTAATACTCATTAACACACACCTAGGCTCTCACAGCTTCATTTTCACACCTATAATTTGATTTACATGAATAACTAAATCTTTGCTTAAGTCTACTTGAGGTGTTTCAGACTCGCGTTTCACTTTCAGAAGCAGATTCCCCCTGTACAGATGTCAGCAGTCTGCTTGAAATATTATCCAAAATAGGCTGGAAGTGAACTCAGTGGTGGAGCATTTGCTGAACATGTGGAAGGCCCCAGGTTCCATCACCAGCACTGAAAACAGAATTATCAGAGATGAATAATACATTTACAACATGCCTTGCCACAGTGACCCAGTTTCCATGGCAAGGGTCGTAGGCTAAGGTCATGTAAGAAATACGAAATAGACCAGGAGTGAACTAGGTTTAGCATACGACACTTTGTCATTTTCAGTCATTTGACCTCCCTTTTTTCCGCCTTTCCATATTGATCTTACACAGATTTATGCCCAGAGCAGACTGGGTCAGTTCCCTTCTGCCCTGTGGATGGTGTCTGTCTGTGTCCATATAAGGAAAGTCAGAGAGAGCAAGTTCTATGTACATGGTGGGTAGAATTCTGACTTCTTCCGAGAGGTAAAGAAGAAAATTCAACCTAGCTCACAGCATGCTGGGAATTTATTTTTCATATTCAATACAAATTAGCATCTTCAAATTTTATCCATATGCTTTTTCAGCAAGAAGATTTTTTTTTTCCGAAATTCATACCAAATGTTTTGGAGAACTGCATGAATACATAAACCATTTTTCCCTGTAGATTTTGATGTTAATTCCTTGGTGCACAGGTACTGAAATCATTTTGCAAAAGTAACTGAGATGCCTAAAGCTCTTCTAAACACCACCAAGGAATGACAAAAGAAAACAGTGACGGCTGCATTGCCCGCATACTGCTACTGGAACAAGACTCCTGCCCCTAAATCTACTCTTTTTACTCCTAATTAAACTTGTTTTTGGGGGCTTGGCTTAGTGGTAGAGTTCATGTTTAGCATGTGTAAAGACCTGGATTCCAGCCAGGAATATTGGCGCAGGCCTCTAATCCCAGCACTTGGGAGGCAGAGGCAGGCAGATTGTGAGTTCGTGTGAGTTAGAGGCCAGCCTGTTCTACTTAGCAAGTTCCAGGCCAGCTGGGTCTACAGGGAGATCCTATCTCTGAAAGAAAAAAAGAAAAAGAAAAGACCTGGGTTCTAGCCCCAGCACTGGAAAAAAAAAGTCTGTGGGTTTGTGGTCAACAAGCCACTATCAAAACAATAGAGTTGATGATAATGCTGGTAACAAGATAATAGGATTTCTTTAAAAGTATGTCTACAAGCATACATAAATCCGCTTTCTAAAAAATGCCAATTACTCCACTTCCCACCCCTACATTCATTTTTTTTCCCATTTCTAATTTGGAGCAGTTGAAAAAAAGCATGAAGCTGAGCTGAACCCTCTACTCCACAGCTTTCCAATCATGATGCAATGTCTCAAGTTTCTATTTGTAAAATTAAAGAAATGATAATTATCACCCAGAATGGTTATAAGTATACAAGAAGCTATATATAGGAGCTGATCCATGGCAATATTGATGACCATACATTTAAAAGTTTTGTTTCTTGTGTCCAGGCTTGAAGCTCTAATTTGGAGTATACAAAGCTAATTTAAAAATCATAATTCAAGGCTTTAGTACATGGTTGTGGAACAAGAAGGGCATGGGTGGCAAGTCTCCGCCACCCATTCAAATGGGCAGATACTCAAATTCATATTCCTTTGCCATAACTGTACACTGGGAGGATGTGACTATGTCTCTAGAGACATGTTTTTGAAGCATCTCTATTGAAAATATTTTGTATTTTTCAACAATTTGTTCTTTCCCTTCCCTTCCTTTCTTTGTAGAGAGTGAGAAAACTACGGCAAAAGTATTCTGTCAGTTCTCCCTTTCAAATTCACTATCTTGCGACTCTGTGTGCTACAAATGAAAAGCATAGCAAAAAAAAAAGTTTCCATGAATTTGAACTTGTCTTTTTTCTGTTAACCACTTGTGCCTAGATCTAATTATATCATTAATCTCAACTGAGCTTACAATTTATCCCCTCCTAGATGAGATTGACTTGTGACTTGCAGAAGAGATTTAAGGTGATGGGCTGTGTGTTTGTAGAATCTTGTTTCATGTGCAAAAGATTTTAAAATAAAACTATAAACATTTCCATAACTGGAAACATTATCAGTACAAAACAGTTCTCTCAAATTCATTGTATAACCCTAGGGGACCAAGTCTCACCACATCTTCTTTGTCAAAATAAAATTTAAAGTGACTTGAGGGCCAGATTGGCAAAGGGCTCAGGATCTCCTATCCTGTCAGCTGCTCCCCCCCACTATCTGTTGCTGATGGTTTGTCCACTCAGACAGCTGAAGCCTCCGCTGCTGTTTATCAGACTGTTGTTGCATGCCTGCCACCCCCTCTGGACAGCTCAAGGCCTCTGTGGACCCTGGTCTCCTCCATCTGCCTGCTGTTGTTGCTTCAGCTAAACTGAAATCTTGCTGCTCCAAGGCCACGGTGGCCTGTTGGAAGGGCACCATCCTTTACCAGATGGAGTTCAGGCATCTATACCCTATAAATACCACTTTCGTAGATGTAGCCATTTTCCTGCTTCTATCTCCTTACATTTCTTTGCTTTTGGCTGAAATGCTCCCAAATCAGCAAGGAGCTCTTGGCTAGTATAGGCGAGAAGATAGTATTAACAGTTTTTTGTTTTGTTTTGTTTTGTTTTTTTTTTATAAACTGGACCAGACAAAGACCCTTTCTAGAATCATGGTCAGAGGTAATGGACCAGCAAGGTTGGTGATGCAGTCCTGGGGACTAAGGAAAGAAGGCAGCCATCACTTTTCTCCCCATGGTTTGAAGGGGGTGGGGTCAAGGCCCTGGTACTAGAATCCAGACAGAATCATAGCCCAGGTAGATGGACTACCCATGGCTTACAGGGAGGTACTATGTGAGTACAGGATATGTTTATTTATCTCTGCCTGCAACTCTTTGACCTCCTTGCCAGGGCTTCACATTGCCCAAACTAACCAAAATCCAGAGGTGTTGCAAACGCAAGTCAGCCAGAAAATATATGTGTGTGCGTGTGTGTGTGCGTGTGTGTGTGTGTGTGTGTGTGTGTGTGTGTGTGTGTGTGTGTTGAGATAGGGTCTCCCTCTAGCTACGCTGGCCTGGAACCCTGGAACTCGCTATGTAGAACAGGCTGGCTGAGATCTCACAGAGATCCACCTGCCCCTCCTTCCTGAGTGTTGGGATTAAAGGCGTGCACCACAACACCTGGCCTAGAAAATATTCTTTTAACATAATAGAAAACACTAAATGGAGCCAGGGGCCAAGCTCAGTGATAGAGGCTCTTGATTCAATCTCTAGCACTGTTAAAAAAATTACTAAATGGATGACAACATTAGGATGAATATTAAGGGAAAGAAAAGCTAGTCAAATGAGGAATGATCTGAGGGTTGAGAGATCTCTTCTGGGCTGCTTTCCAGAGAGGAAACCTAGGAGTCAGTCTAAATGGACTCTTCTTTTCATTACACTTATGTCAGAATGAACCTTTCTCTAAACTAACTCACATTTGATTTCACAATTTCATAATCTGAAATGTGGCTGAAATGATGTACTGGTAAGGCCTTCTGATCACCTGCAACCAGGCAGACAGTTCTTAAATGTAAAAAACTACTTTCTCCTACATTCTGGTTTTGCTGCTGCATAAGAGAAGAATGAGTGTTACAGTTATCTTCTACCGCAGAGCAAGTCATCCTGGGGCCTAGGAGATGTGGCTCATGTGAGGCCTTGAGTTTCATCTTCAGTACCCTCACCAAAAGGAAATAAGTCATTCTAAATTTCACGTAACAACAAGAATTAGTTGTCATTGAGTTGAGAGGGCTCAGCTAGGCCACTTTCTCCTTCATATCATCATGCACATGGCTGCATTCAGCTAGGAGCTTGGAACATCTGCACTGGTCTCTTGTCCTCTAGGGTGCTCCTTCTTTCTTTTTAAAAAATTATTATTATTAGAGGCTGGAGAGATGGCTCAGTGATTAAAAGCACTGGATGCTCTTGTAGGAGACTCGGGTTTGATTCCCGGCACCCATATGGTGACTAACAACCACCTGTAACTTCAGTTCCAGGGGATCTGACACCCCCTTCTGAACTCTGAGGGCATTGCATGACACAGATGACCCCTTATAGTATAACTGAATGTGGGGGTCATGAAAACTTTGGCAACAGTAAAAGGTTTCTGAACATACAGGACCAAAAATTAATTCAAACTCAAATCGCTAATGAATGAGAGGTGTTTATAGCCGTGTTTGTTCATGTTGCACCATAGTACTTCACAGCAGCCCAAGATCTGAACATACAACATGTACACATTGCACTGCTCATACCACAATGCCGCATACCCCACAATGCCAGTGAATGCTGCCTGCAGTATCTCAGCTTGGATTTGAGATTATTGCATGCTATCAATTCAAGTGTTCCTACTGTATATACAAAGATGTCTGCTCCTCTGGAAATACAATGGTTGGATTTCAGAAAACAAAGATTTTTTAATATTTCCCCCATCATTCATCAGCACATTAGTATCAAATTAATATATTGTTGAATTGCATAGTATTAGAATGTGTGATTTTAAATTTAGCTGTTTGAATAGCTGATTTTAGCTTTCGATTAGGACAGAATTTCCATCAGTTCTGAAATGGTTCTAAACATACTTCTACCTTTTTGTACTATGCATTTAATGTGAAGCACTGTTTTTGATATTAATAAGAAAAAAATAAAAATATCGATCAATTCCAAAAAACATTGAAGATACTCTATATGCTGTAGTATCAAATATTCAGCCAATGATTAACCCTTTTTTTGTTTGATGAGTATGTGTACATGCACGTGTATGTTTGTGCATGTGGAAGCCAGAGGTTAAGCTCAGGTGTTGTTCTTGTTTTCTGATGTAGGCTTTCTCACTGGGACCTGGGGCACACTGATTCAACTAGATTGGGTGACCTCTCTCTTCCTCCCCAGTGCTGGGATCACAAGCGTGTGCTACCATGCTTAGTTTTTTACATGGGTACTGGGATCAAACTCAGGTACTCATCCTTCCTTAGTAAGCACTTTACCAAATAAACTATATCCCCGGCTCCAAGGTTTAATTCTTTATGGAAAAATAAACAAGTGCATCCATCTCATTAGTATGCACATTAGATTTTATCTTACTAAATTGTAAAATTATATGCATATGTAGCAACGAATTATTTGAAAATAAAATCTGTGAGAATTATTTTCAGTAAACATTGAATTTGAATACTTATTTTGTGTGCCTGTATATCCATGGCCAAATAAAAATTCCTTGAGTAAAATGTATCCTTTTACTCAAATGGAATGGAAAAAAGTTTAAGCTTATTCTGGTTTCATTTCGGCTGCTGTGAAAAATGCCCTGACAACAAACATAGGGGGAAAAAGTGTTCATTTGGCGTACAATACATCACAGTACATCATTTCAGAAAGCCAACCAGTCGAGGGCAGAGAGAGATGAACATATTGGTCCTGCCCGCTTGCTTGCTGCTTATGTTCAGCCAGCTTTCTTCACTCTTTACAGTCCATGAAATGGTGCTGCCCACATTTAGGTGGATATGCCCACCTCAATTAACAAATCAAATCAAGCCCCCACAGACGTGCCAACCTGATCTAGATAGTTCCTCTTTGATGCTCTCTTCCCAGGTGTTTCTAGATTGTGTCAAGTTAACAGTTAAAACTCACTAAGACTGTGGAGGATGCCACAATGCAATGGTGCTTAATTAAAAAAAAGATTAAACTCTTAGAGTCATTTAAATCAAGAGTGAGACCAGTCTGTTCTCAGAACTGTTCATCTAACAAAGGGCATACTCTATTTAAACAGTAAATCTAGCAGCATGACATGAGAAAGAAATAAGGAACTTTGTCTTACCTGGAAACAATTTTCCTTTTCTGACCCCTACTGACTCAGAACAGCATGCAAAACTGCAAATAGATGTTATTAACATTAGCACACATGTTGTTTTCAACATGTACTATGTATAATTCACTGCTTCCAACTTACTTCCAAGGTCACTGCTTCCAGGGATGATATTATCACAGTATACACAGACATACGTTATTCTAGGCCAGGGGTAAGAAAATCAAGAGGGAGAAATGGGGAACATGGTTCAAGATTAATTTACATGTTTAACTTAGCTTATAAAAGTTAATTATGGGGCTCGAGAGATGCCTCAGCAGTTAAGAACTCGAAGACCCCAGTTCTAATCCCAGCACCCACAAGGCAGCTAATAACGTTCATAACTCCAGTTCCAAGGGATTCAACAGCCTCTTCTGTCCTACTCAGATATTGCACGACATGGGCGCACTTACCTACATGCAGGCAATATACACATACTCATAAAAAATTAAAAATAACAATAATAATAATATTAATAAAAGTTTATTGCAAGTGGAGCCCAAGGCCTAGTAAGAATGTTTACATTGTTTTTCTAAAGGCTACCTAGATCTAAATAAGCATATTACACAGTAGGAAGGCAGATTGAATAGACAGTGTTAAATGATCTCAAAATAAAAGACTAAATTTCATTACAGGGTTAGGTAAGACAGGAGGCATTCTCAGAAAAGTCATTCCGACAAGAACATGCCTCTTGCTAAAAAATTTCTCTTTTTGTGGCTTCTCAGTTTTCAATAGCTAATATAGGCCTCCACAGTGTATGGCCATGGACTTTCCAGGACATCTTTAAAGATATGTTCCAGTGGGAAGCATTTAATTCTCTGCTTGCATTATGCTTCCATTCAATCCCACTGGTCAAAGCAAATCACATGGCACAAGACCAATTTCTTAGTCATAGTGGGAGACTACACAAGGGCATACATACAGGAAGATATAGTTCATGAGGGACCAACCAATATGACAGTTTACCACTAATAGGTGAGACTTTGGTCCATGAAGAGCAGAAGGGGTCACCCCAGAAGTGAAATGGCACAGAAAGAAATGTAGAAATAAAACCTGCTAAGGAAGATCATGCTGTTACTTTTACAAAGGCAAAGTGATGGTTATTGCTGTGACCTTGGGCAGCGCTGTTTCTACGCTTTTAGAAACTTCTGTAACACGGAGCAGTAATGCAGTTCTTCATCCAGGAGATTCATGGCCCATCTGGGCTGCAGTTTGGCTGTTTAAGTTTGAGGAAAGGAAAAGAGGTATGGGGCTAGGGATCAGTGACCAAGGGAATGGGGAAATGGACTGAAGATCATTTGGCACATAATGAGAGGTCGGTGGAGAACTAGCAGCAGCCTTCCCCCCTTTAGACCTGAATCTCAGAATGTGGAGCTTACAAGAAAGTCAAATTCTGGACAAGGTACTCTAGCACTGAGATGTATTGACAGTGGTTGTCTGTTTGCCTAGCATGCATGAGGCCCTAGATTTAATTTGAAATACAGCAGAAACAAACAAACACCAAAGAAACAAAAATCCTCCCCAAACACACATTTTTAGCCAGGCATGGTGGCACATAAATGTAATCCTAGCATATAAATGTAATGGCTGAGGAGGGACAATCACCACATGTTTGAAACCAGTTTGTCCCACATTACAAAACCTTGTCTCAGAATCATCAAGAAAAAAGAAAAAGAAATCCAAGTTTTGCAGTTTGACTCAGTCATAAATCAGAGCCATTTATTGAAACAAGGAGAATTCTGCTCATAAAGTACTTCACAATGCTGAAGACTGGGGAAGAGAATGATTGGAAACAACATTTCCTTCTCTGTGATGTAATGTCTCTCTGCCCCTCTCCTCCAACCCAAGTTAATGTTGACAGCTGTGGGTGTTCTCAGATTTTTTTCATCCCCGAAGAGGTCTTAGGGAGCTGGTGTGGCCTGCCGGCCTCACACTGACTCAACTGCAGATACGAAGTGGCTCGTAAATGCATAATACATGGATAATACCACTGCATGTTGCTATAACTTTTACAAAAGCATCATGTCTGTTTGTGACTGGGAATGTGCTTTAGAGCCCACTTTTCGAGGGATCTGGGTATCTCTCCAGTGTTCCCTTCTGACTCAGCATGGCTAGTATTTTGCATTGGCCCTAGAATATCAGATGCCGATGAAAGAGTGCAAACACGTAAGTCATGGCAATGAAGGACGCAGGCCGAAAACCTTCAGATGGGTGTCAGATTTTAAATGTCTAAACGAAAATTAAGTCAAAATAATCCTTTTCAGGCACTGCCTTCTAGGCCAGTTTATAAACCATATAAGAAAACTGGTGTCTGTATTTCATGTTTACAAAAGCTAAATTAAAAGCAGTTTGCCAACCTTGACACTAATCTTACTTATTTGAATGCCTCTTAACTCTTTCCATTATTCAAATCTACCTTCAATGAAAATAAAAAGGCATAATTTTGGGTTTGGGTAAAGTTGAGGAGTGTAAAGAATGTGCCACAGATGCTAAAAGTGACTCAGAGAAGGAATTTTTTATTCAGTGTTTGAGTATCATACACATATACTCGGTATTTTTAAATATCAAGCCCCCATTTACCCCAGCTCCTCTAAGGCCCCCCAACAGCTATATCCCCCTCTCAACTTCAGTTCTCTCTTCACAGTCCACTGAGTCCCAGTGTGACCTTATGTGCATGTGGGTAGGGCCAGGAAAAATTTAAAAAATAATTTGAAAAAGTTTGAGTGAGAGAGGCATTGCTGGAATACTTAGAGCCTTAAAGATGTCTAGTTCAATAGGGACAACATACATTTATGTTCCAAGTTTTAGAAGGTTTGTCTAAACAGTTCTTTTTCTTTATGTACCTCAAGCTATGTTTTATTAAATGACAAAAAAAAATCTGTATTGGCCAGCTTCTAAGATGCCCCACCATGGTCTGCGTTGTACAATTCACTTCCTTGAGTGAAACAGGACTTTGTTACATTCCTCTAATAATTTGAATAGAGGAAAAGTCTCTGGGAGTTCACCCCTGAGATTAGGTTACCAAAAGACTGACTTCCCATTCATTTGTGAGCTTTTATGTACTCTTTCTATTGGAGTGTTTGTCGTGGAAAAGGGAGCTGTCATGTTATAAGCTGCTGTCTAGAGAGGCCCGTTTGGCAAAGAACTAAAAGAGGCTTGTAGCTAACCGCCACTATTACTGGAAACCCTGAATCCAATAACTTATGAGGACCTAAATTCTATCAAAAGCCATGTGAGAGAGTTTGGAAACAGGCCGTGTTATAGTCAAGCCTTGACAACACCTTCACTGCAGCATCTAAAGACACTCAAGTCAGAGGATTCAGCAGAACCACACCAACTCCCAGAAACTGGAAGATAATAAATGCTGTTATTTTAAGTCAGTTTCGGAGTAGTTTGTCATATAGCAGTAGATAATAATACAGAATCACTGTGTGGCATGATCAAGGAAGGAGACATTTCTTTGGACTGTTTTCTGTCTATGAAGAACGTTATTCTACTATATCTTGAAGAAGCTTAAGATTTTTATATAGTCAAAGATTCTAAGATGTGAATGAATAAATTCAAAGTGAGTACCTAAACAATAGGAATAATCCTTCCCGAACAGTTTGTGTAGAACATGGTCTGATGGTTACCCACAATGCCCATTGTTAGTACCACATAATGTTACAGTTCATCTTTGGGGTAAAGACTGACTTCGGTCGCACATTTCTCCCTTTAAATCTGCATTTCTTATTGAAAGAAAAAGTTGTTTTTCACCACTTACTTCATCTTCTAACATTTAAAAAATAATTTTCATCAACGGAATATATAAGAATGGCTTCCAGAAAGGATATTAGTTAAAGCAATCGCATAAAGAGAATCACATCTCTGTACAAGCCTTATTTCATGCTTCAGCTCATTTCACATCCTGTAGAGACAGCCTCTTCAGGAGGAGCTCTAAGCTAGCCTCACTCTTGAGGGATGACCAAGTTGGCCCTTGGCCAGCAGCTTGTTTGTTGGAGCCTTTCTCCCCAATTCTAGTCAGTGAGTTCATCTGACTGAAGCTCTCTAGCCTGACGGCAAGGGAGACAGATGAAGTCCTAGCAGCCATTCAGCCTGGAAACAGCCCATGATGGTTTCTCAGAGTCACAGTGAGTGACTGTCCACTGCGGGGAGGGCTCATCATCTAAAGGAGGTATCTTTCTTGGGATGAAGCTTGGAAGAAAGATACAAGTTGAACAGCTTCTTTCTTCCCACCCTCTCCTTTACTAATGGCCCTTTAAAGAAAACTGAGTTGTTAATAACAGAGTGATTTCCCTGCAGGTCTCAGAGTTGCCCAAAACACCCAATTTATAAAGTCAAGCTAAGTAAGTTTATATTATGGGTATATGTGTTGGCAGATTACATGCAAAAATTATAGACGTGAGGCCTATGGCCTACAGCTAGAATTCAAGTGGTGCCAACATTTCTATTCCAAACCACAATTCTGCAGGTCGAATTGAAAACAAGGAAGAGGACACCGCACAGGAATCCAGTCACCTCTGAAAAAGGTAGCTTGGTGCTTTTCTTGACTCTGGCTTCGATGATCATCTTCATACAATTGAGAATGAAGATCAGATTTCAAGGGAAGCTTTTGAATGAGTGTTGAAGTTCTGTAAGTCTGGTCACTTGCATTTCTGGCAGTGAAAAACATGGCTAGCCCTTCTGGACCTGCCACTTTGGCAAACTTCCACAGTTTTCTGTTGGATCTCCTATATGAGAACGCTGGCGAAAAGCTGAGAAATCTGTTTTACTGCGGAAACTTGGGGCTGCATCAGAGTGAATAAAGTGTCCCTTGAACCCGAAGATGTCTCTTTTGATTTCCTAAAAGTAGATGACTATGGACTCTCCCAAAATCCACATCTGACTCAGACTACTGATGTTAACTCAGCTTTCTTTTGGAGTGGCTGTTCAATAGCAAGGTGGTCCTTCCAGAGAACCAGTAGTTTCTTCTCAAAGAGCTAGAACTCTACTTGGGTGGCAGAGTTCACTGATGATATGTGGTTTATGCCATATACAAGGGCAAGAAAGGCTAGAAGATTTAGACATCACAGGCTAGACCTCATGGCCAATGGAAGAGTAGATTCGACTTATGGTCCTATTTCTTGATTCCCTTTTTGTAATAGAAGGGAATACATCCATATTCTTTGTCACGTGCCTTTGCAGTGACTCTCAGGAGAATCAACAGGTTATGGACTACTGACCCATTGATTTGGATCTTAGTCATGTGATTTATTTTGACCAAGGGAATGTAGGGAGAAGTTAAAAGATGTCAGTATTCAGACTTTAAGAGGTCCTGTATGGTCTCACTCTCCTTTCTTCTTTAATTTCTGCCATCTGTCGTGAGAACAGTGTGCCTGCATCAACTGGTGGTCCCAGAATGAAGAGAAATATAGAAATATACCAGAACCTAAGCTGAAGCTTGAAACTGAGACCGATTTTCAGATTCCTATGCTAGAAAGAAATACTAATAGTCTGTACTGGTTATTGTTCTTATCGCTGGAACAAAGTTCTAGAGCAAAGCGAGTTAGGAAAAAAAATGATTTATTTTCCTCTCACAGTTCCTCAAGTGAAAGAACTTGAGGGCTGGTTACATTGCTAAGGCACAAGTTTGTTTATTTGTTTTTTGTGTGTATAGAGACAGATTCTTATTAGAATGTGGCAGTTGTCTGTTTCCTCCAGCTGGGTCTCATCAAAGGTTCTAAAGCCTTTTAAAAAGTGCCAAGAGTTGGGGACCATGTGCTCAAACACATGATCCTGTGAGGGACATTTCACATTCCAACTACAACATTGTCTTAAGTCACTGAGTTTCAGAATTAGTTATGATGTGGGATTCTCCCTCCGTTTTTTGCAGTGTTAGAGTTCAAATCCAGGGCTTAGTGCATGCCAGTCCCTGTTATGGTAACTAATTGTACAATTATGAACAATCATACAGGTGTTTATTTTAGCAGAATCCTGAGTAGTATACCTGGAACCTTCTATCCTCTCATGTTCAAATATTAGAGTTTTCATTCTAATTGACAAGAACAACAGTTACTGACTTCTGTCCCCTCATAAGCACACCAAAACCCCAGCAAGGGGAATGACAAGCCCTTGACAGTTAGGGACAAATCTCTGAGGCTCAGGTGTTTTGTGGCAGAGTTAGGTCTTGACTCCTCCAGATCCCTAGATTCACATATTACAATAAAATAAAATCTTTAGCCAGGTGTGGTGGCGCACGCCTGTAGTCCCAGCACTTGGGAGGCAGAGGCAGGCGGATCTCTGTGAGTTCAAGGCCAGCCTGGTCTACATAGTGAGTTCCAGGACAGCTGGGGCTACAGGGAGACCCTGCTTCAAAAACACAAAAATCAAATCAAATCTTTACTTTTTCTTAGAAAACATTTTTTCCAATCAAGCAATCATATGTTGTATCTGTACAAACATTGGATATACCATGTAGTAAAAACCTAACTTATATAATCTATGGACAAATCAAGCAAAGAAGTTACACAATGATTGTGTACTAGTTTTAGAAATTCCTTCCAGGATATTTTCTCATCAGAAAAGTGTCTGGTTCCTGAATTCCAGTGCTGGATAGGCGAGACAGGAAGAAAAACATTCTATTAGAGATTAAATGTTGATCTTCCCTATCCCATAGTCACACTTATATAGTTTCCCAGTTTCAAAAATAGCTGTTAACTCTTCATTTCTCTCTTAATGCAGACCTTCACAATAAAGACCGCTATTTTGCAGGTAACCTAAGGATTTTCTAGAGTGGGTAGAGTTTGATGGAATACACATAGTCTTACCTGAAGGTGGTATGATCACCGGATGATCTTTTTCAAGTCTTTTATTGCAAAGCCATTAAGAAAACATCTGAACATCTGGTACTATTCTTTAACTTGATGCTTTTTCATTTGCCTAAGTACATGAACAAAATTCCAGAGTATTTAAATATCATCTCTTTACGATGAACTTATCATCCTATAACTTTTACTGCATTTTTTCTTAGAGTTTAAAAGATTTAGGGTAGATGGTTCTAAAGGTCTCTTCCTAATTATAAAGCTAGCTGAAATGAATCTTCACAAGGACTTCAGTCAATGAGGAGCTTCACAAGCTCAGGCCATCTTTCCCTAAAGGGGGCATGCAGTGGGAGGCTGAGCCCCTTTAGCTGGGCTTGATGACCCACAGTTTCTCTCTGACTGAATTACAACAGTTAATAAGGACACCATGGTGGAGGTAGACTATAAATTATAAAAATTTGAGTCGTCCTCCCTGCTGCTCCCCACCAGCATCCCTAACTCAGAAATCAGCCCCCAGACTCCATGCTGATGTTGTGATTGGTTTTTCCTCAGTATGCACTGCCTCTTAAGTATCCCTGAAATATCTAGACATGCTATTAAACTGATATCTCAGGCAGGGTTCAAACAGGGAATGGTTGACACATCCAGGAAAGAGTAATTGAGGCAGACTTGGACTTATTTATAGAGTTGGCATAGGGGAATCACAGAGGAGAGTGCAATACCTTGTAACTCACAGTAGCCAAGTTGTTCCTGCCTTGGCCTGAATGGTCAAGAGGAGGGAATGGGTCCTGGAATTAGAAAGGAGCTAGTTAGTTGTCATAGAGTCAGATATCTGGAAAAGTTGCTTGGGAGATTTTCCCAGGCAGCAAAGAAGCCAGCAGCATAATGATACTGACCTTATTCTTTCTGCCTCTGATCTTGGGCAGCTATTCTTCATGGGTCAAACAAAATTGGAAGTTAGAGGTTATAGGAGCCATGTTGATGTAGTCCAGACATTCAGTGTCCTGGCAGAGAGCAGGGAAGAGAAGGGCAGAACAGAACTGAGAGGACAAATCAAACATACCTGACCAGTGCACTTGTTGACGTATCCTGACAACCCACCCTCGATCTCCGGGCACACTGAGTACAAAACATGCTTCTCAAGTACTCAAGCATAATTCAATCCAGTAGTAAGATTTTTTTATTCTTCCATGACTAATGTTAATGTAAATCATGTGGATAATTCCATAGCTCTTTGGAATATATTTATTTGAAAATCTTCCCACTCCTCCCTAGATATTTTACAGTTGAGGTGGGTAAAGATTACGTATTGAAGGAAGTGAAACATGGCTAGGCCTGCTAGGCCTGCCCTGGAATTGTCTAGCTGGTGGGTACTCCAGAGAACTCTATTAATCTTTTGGCTGTACTGAGATGTTCACAGACACTGCTAGAGATGTGTGTTTGTGTTCCTGAGCCTGCTTATAGCCATTTAAAAATTTGTGTAAAACTTTTTAATTTCAGAAATTTACTTGTATACCCAGAAGCCAATATTGCCTGTAGATAACAGCACAAAACATATTTAAATGTCTCACTGTTTTCGATGAAGGTCTAATAAAGGTGAAAGAAGAAACCTTCAAATGTCCTTCAAAACTATCAAAGAAACAAAGCCCCTGTTCTTTCCTCAGATAAAGATGAATAAGTCAGACACCTAACTCTGTGCCCCTTTTACCCCCTGAACTATAATGATGCAACAATATATGTGAACGATTCCTTAGAAAACTCAACAGGTAATAGGCAAGCACTGCTGAGTTCATTATCTACCGTGATAAATATGCTACCCTGGGGGGCTGTCCCTTCTCTCCCAGGTATAGAGGTTCAATATTGCTAGGTGTTGACAGCAGCAGAGGGAATCAAATATTGTATTTAAAATTAAAGTTCAGGTATGATTAAGCTGGATGAAGATAAAAAAATGTGATAATGTCACATAGCACAATCCTAAGGCTTTCTCTACAGGTATAACATTTGCAGAGCGTGTCAGGTGTCACATATTAAGTCACTATTACTGTCATGGGACCTATAGATTCCAAATTCTGATGATAAATAAATAAATAGGTTCTCCGAGTGTGCACTGAATGCCTCTGTCTCTAGCATCATGCTGTCTAACAATGGGAAAAGCCAAAGAAGGGAACTCTGTACTTGCCCTCTGGAGACAAGGCAGAGATTGGTGGTCAGCAACTATGCTCTCAAAATAGATCAAGGACTGCAATCCATGTGGAGAATGTAGGTATTCCTGCTTTCAGAGGGACTGAACTGAGTCAAGGAAAGGTATCCAGAACAGCAGATACTGATGAAAATGATGTATATGGGTGGGAAGTAGTGGGGAGAAAATGCATCTCTGAATGCATTACACAAAGAATAGGAACTAGTAGAAGGTTCTAAGAGCCACCATTCTTTCGTATTACATTACAGCGCTTTCAAATAGTATGAGTTCATGAAAAAGAAAATGGGAAGATTATGGGCTTTAAAAAGGTTCCAGATAGCTGTATTTTTTTCCTTTATGCCAGCCATGAAGGCCTACATCTGCTTTCTTTGAATACAATTTTCAAAAGAAGAGTATAATCAAAGTTACTCAGAATAGCCCTGAGGTGCCAGGTCAGGGTTATCTGGTACCCATGTTTTTCAATCCCTTGCAATAAGGCCTTGAAACAAGTATGAAAATAGTTTTATAGTTTGACAAATCAATGCAAATGATAATACTATTGTATTGTTTGGAAGCTGAAAATGGATGATTCATATGCGTATGTGTTGCTTCAATAGAGATAACACCTTAAATAAAAATTAACGTTTGAAGAAAAAATACTGTTGGTTCTTTTATATATAAAACGTCGATGAATTCTGGCTCTTCATTTAACCATGATTTCTTGAGTTCAGGAGACTGAAACTTTGGGATATAAAATGATCTTTGGCAAACAAACACTCCAGGTCAGTCTCATTAGAATCAATGTAGAGAGCACTCTACTATTCATGGGCATTGTCTTGGTGATTCGCATCACTTTCCTCTATAGTAGAACTCCCAAGAACACAGACCATCTTTCTTGGCAACGAGTAAGGACAAACACTGCTTCCCAGTGGAAATGAAATGGCAGTTAAGTACTTGTATATTATTTGTAATACTTATGTTAGTCTATTCCATTTACAGTTATGAAAGAAGTTTTTAGATGTTATCTTCATTCATTTAGTCTGCTGTAATAAAGTCCCGGTGACTTATACAACAGGCATTCATTTATTTCTTACAGTTCTAGAGGCTTGGTGAATCCTGGTGAGGGTCTTCTTCTGACTGTAGACAGCTATCTACTTTTTGTATCTTCATGTGGTAACTAAAGAGGAAGAAGCTCCAAAGCCTCCCTTATAAGGGTACTAATCCCATTCATGAGAACTCCACCCTCGTGAGCTCATCACCTCTCAAAGGTCCACTTCCTAATATTATTGCATTGAAAATTGGGCCTTCAACACATGAATTTGGGGGAGAAGACACAAACATTGAATCCATAGCAGATGGGGAATGAAAGGAAAAACACAAACTAAATAACTGTGCTTAATAACACCATGTGAATTATGAAAATACTCTCTAGGAACTTGATGGCTTTTACTGGTTATGCTTTCTTAAATTATTAGGATGAAGTTCTGAAAGTTAAGACAACAAAGATCCCCTGAGTGATCTTGAACAGGTGTATGGACAAGGTTAGACGTAGGTATGCATTTCTAAACAGACTCAGATAGGAAGCAGATAACATATTTTCTTTAATCAAAGGAGTGCATTCCTAGGAAGAACTAGGGCAGTACCTCCCAAATGTACCTCAAAAAAAAAAAAAAAAAAGCTGGGACAATTAAGGATGAATCTGGCTGAAATATTATCTTCAAGACATCAGAGCCCAGCAATTTAATATTTTATGTAAAAGTCAGAAACAAT
>NW_008327468.1:255633-282334 GCF_000622305.1 Nannospalax galili
AAATAGCGCACTACCTTCCAAAGTTACCTAAAAAAAAAAAAAAAAAAGCTGGGACAATTAAGACTGAATCTGGCTGAAATATTCTCTTCAAGACATCAGAGCCTAGCAATTTAATATTTTATGTGAAAGGTAGAAACCATCATAATTCCAACACATGCCTCACTCAGTTGGTTTCTCGTCCACAAGAACTATGGATACCCAGGCACGGTGATTCATGCCTACAATTCTAGTACTTGGAAGGCTGAGGGAGGAGGATTTCTATGAGTTACTGGCCAAACTGGATTACAGAGTGAGTTCTAGTCCCTGTTGGACTATAGAATGAGACCTTGTGAGACCAAGTCGAGAGAGAGAGAGAGAGAGAGAGAGAGAGAGAGAGAGAGGAGAGAGAGAGAAATAAATTTTTAAAAAAGAAAAGAGAAATTATTAAAGACTTCAAATATGGACTTCTTCTTGGCTTTAGCTTTAAAAAGTTTGGTACTATACTCTGTTCATTGTAGAAAAGTAAAACCCCGATAATTATCTGATGGGATTCAACAAAGCAGCAGGAAGTTTTGTTAGGGAGAGAGAAGGTTAATTCATTTGTGCTAAAAATCATGGAATGACAATATTTAAATAATTTATAGACTACTTTGTGTTTTCATTTCTACCTTAAAATATTTATATATTCTTAAATTATGTTAGACCAGGCATGGTGACACACATCTTTGATCCCAGAACTTGGTAGACAGTTACAGATGGAGGACAAACAGGGTTACATAGTGAGACCCTATCTCAAAAAACAAAAACAAAAATCATCTCTGTGTGTGTGTGTGTGTGTGTGTCTGTTGATAGGTACATACATATGTGTATGGGTGCCTGCAGAGGCTAGAAGAGGGCATTAGATCCCCTGGAGCTGGAGTTACAGGCCACTGTGAGCCACCCAACATGGTGCTGAGAACCCAACTCCAGTTCTCTGCAAGTGAAGTATGTTTTTAACTACTGAGCCATTTCTCCAGTCCCAACCTTATTGTATTAAAGTGAATATTTATTTTTTTAAATATTTTATTATTTATTTTATGTGTATGAGTGTATTGCCTGCATGTATGTAAGTGCACCAGTGTCCTGCAATGCCCACAGAAGTCAAATTCCCCTGGAACTGGAGTTAAGGATGGTTGTTAGCCACCATGGTTTTTAGCAGTTGATGCCCTTAACTGCTGAGTCATCTCTCCATCCACTAAAGTGAATATGTATTTATCGAAAGAATTTTTCATGATTATGTGGGCTTCTGTGAGGTTTCTCCTCTCACAGACTTGAAGTTCTTGACAGGGGCCTTTCGAAAACTTTATTCTGAGGGTTCTTCAAGGGATGTATTACAGACACTAATAATGGGAAGGTTATAAAAATTGTCTCAGGCCAAGGTACTAGTCTTCAGCCTGCCATATTCTCCAACTCTGTGTTACTCAGAAAAGTAGGGGAATGTAAGAGAAGGTGGCTTTCCTACACACAAGGCCACTGCTACATCTCCTGAAGTTGAGGCATGGACTGAACAGAACCAGCCTCCACCTACTCATTCCTTAGAGAATTGTGGAATTATTTGTAACTAAGTAACATGCTTTTCTTGGATAAAGAATCACTTAATTGCTTATTTTCCTTAGTGCTTTGCAAATCTGACTAATGTTGACTCAGGTAGAATATTATAAAGTTATTTAAGCTGTGGGTGATAATTACTTGCAAATGCATTTGTTAGAGTGAAGCTTCAACAAGCTCCTACAATTCAATTATCCAGCCTCTGAGTAACGGCTTCTTTCCCTTCCTTTTAAAAATGTTATAAATTGTTCTTTGTTTACTGTAAATGAAGACACTTTCCCAAGTCTTACGTCTTCACCTCATTATACAGATCATCAATGTGGAAAGCTGATATGAGGGCAATTTATATTTCTTTCTGAAATGTGAATCTGATGGCATGAATCATACCACTGTAATAAATTGTGTATAGAATATATTGAAGAGTACCATGTTTTATAGAAAGGTAAGGGAATGAACTTCATCATTTTACCACATTCAGTCACCAAGACTTGCTGCTTACTTTAGATACCAGGGAAAATTTTTTTTTAATGTGTATAAGTGCATTGCCTGCATGTACATATCATGTGATGCCCACAGAGGTCAGAAAAGGGCAAGGGATTCCCCTGGCACTGGAGTTACGGACTGTTGTTGGCTGCCATGTGGGTGCTAGGAATTGAACATGGGTCCTCTGCAAGAGAAGCTGGTGCTCTTAACCATTGAGCACAGGGAAACTTTTTTAATCTGGGAACTTTTTATAAAAAAAAACTCTAAAATTTCTAGAGGGAGAATGCCTATAATTGTTTCATAATTTGTTTAGTAACTTCTTTGCCAATGTATGAAAGCTACAGGTGAATCTTACAAACTACTTTTTAGCAAAGATAAAAGTTTTATCAATATCTTTTAAACTGATAATGCTAAGTAAATAACTGACTTTTCTTTGAGTAATAGTACATTATATTTCCCCATCCAAGATTTTGGCTTGTATCATAAAATCTTTTAAAGCTGAGAGTTACCACTAGTCACACTTTCCACAGGAAACTACCTCTGTGTTAAAATAGCTTGCAGCGTACATTTTTGTACAGTACTACCCATCAATATTGATTTCCATTTAGCCTCCGCCCCTGCAACAGAGAATTTGACAATATTTCCTTGGGAAAATTACTTGGGACTGTATATGAACAATCAAATCTGTAGTATGTTTTAAGTTTTATGAACTCTGAATTCACATGTATTAGACAGAAGCTTTAAAGTCTTTAAGGTTAATATCAGGCCATATTCCCTCACTGTAAAACATAAGGAAAAACATATAGAATAAGAAGTAGGTGGTATCAGGCATGGTGGTGCATGCCTTTAGTCCCAGCACATAGGAGATAGAGGCGGGCGTATCTCTGTGAGTTCATAGCCACTCTGGTCTACATAGTGAGTTCCAAGCCAGCCAGGGTTACATAGTGAGAATGGTCTCAACAACAACAACAACAACAACAACAACAACAACAAAAGTAAAAAAGAAGTATGGAGAGAGAGAGAGAGAGAGAGAGAGAGAGAGAGAAGTAATTTTTGTGGGAAAGTAAAAGGACCTCACAGTTCTCTTCCTGGTGGACTGACCTATCTAAAAACAACAATAATGAAAATCCTATTAATTACTGAACTTTCAAAAGGCTGATGGAAGTTTCTTTATTCCTATAGGACTATGCCCCTACTCTTTGATTCTAAGTTTGCTTCTGGAACTATTCACCAGGAAAGTATGACAGAAGTGGTACTATGAAGCCTCTGACACTAGGTCATATAAGGCCACCCAGCCTCCATCTTGCTCATTGCAATACTAGTGCTTGCTTGGGAGCAGTCCAGTCATTGGGGACCCAAAATCTGTGTACTTTAAGAAAGCCTAAGTTAGCACGTATTAAGGGCCTGAGAAGAGGTGTCCACCCTGGTTCAAATTGCCTCTACCCACCTCTCCCCTGTTCCAGCTGTAGTTACTGTTTGACAAAAACTAGGGATTTCACAATAGAATTGTGCAGTAGAAACTTGGAAAGATTAAAAAAATGATTGCTATATTTTTACCCAGATTTGGGGGATGATTTTGTATGTAGTAATAGTAATGGGTACACCAGTCAGGATGAGACATCCAAATGGAGTAGGGGTAGTGGTAAAGGTGAGCTCTTCCTCTTCTGTCTTCCTTATTTCCATCAGGACCCCGGGCTCTTTGGCCTTGACATCTGGTTACCAAGCATTTCGCTCTTTTATTTCTCAACTTTGGTTTCCATAAAACAGCCTAAGAGAGAAAGCATTTACTTGGGATCATGGTTTCAGACATGTCCATCCATCATGGCAGGGAGGAAATGGCAAAACACAGTAGTTCACACCACGCAAGCCAGGAAGCAAAGAAAGGGAATACAGAAAGGAACTAGGGTAAGATGTAGCCCCCAAGGTCATGTCCCACTTACTTATTCCTCCAACTAGGTCCCATCTCCTACTTTTTTAAAAATAATAATGTCAGGCTGGAGAGATGGCTCAGCAGTTAAGAGCACTGACTGCTCTTGCAGAGGACCCAGGTTCGATTCCCAGCACCCACAAGGCGGCTACGAACCATCCTTAACTCCAGTTCCGGGGGAATCCGAAACCCTCTTCTGACCTCTGCGGCATTGCATGACACAGGCGCACTCACATACATGCAGGCAATACACTCATATACATAAAATAAAAATAATAAAATATTTTAAAAAATAATGTCATCGCATTATAAATCCACCAAGTAATTAATCCATTCATTAGGTAAGAGGCCTCTTGAGTCAATCCTCTCTGGAAATGCCCTCCTAGATGCACCCAGAGGTGTGTCTTACTAATGTCCTAGACAGTTCTCAATCTTGTCAAGTTGACAATCAGGATTAGCTATCCTAGTAACATTATCTCTGTAATCCTCCATGAGGCCTTCAGTTGCAAACTAGAGAAGAGAACAAGTTAAAGAATGTACATTTTGTCTGGCAGAAGGACCACCTCCATACCACATGCTGAAGGTAGGAACAGTCCTAGCCTTCAAGAGGCTCAGAATCTTAGTAAGAGAAATAGCTACATAAATCAATAGTTGCCTTGAGGAGAATTTTGTACTGGGATGTGTACAGAGGATTTCTGTGGGACACAGAAGAGTTGATGCAAGAGAGGGGACTGTGTTCCATCCAGGCCCTGTCAGGTAGCAATTATTCCGGCTCCTAGCCTCCTTTCCTCCTCCAGCTCTAGTTAGTTTGACAAAAGCTGTCAACCTCCCCTCCCCCCTTCCTTCTTCTGCTCTTCCCATTCAACCACTAATTAGATTACTTGTTCCCAAATATGGAGATTCTCTTTAGAATCTCCATTAAACTTCTGAAATCCAATATAGTGTCTGATGTTCAGACATTTGGGGCAAATGAGGACCAAAATATATTTAGTGCAACAAATAGTCATTTCTCAGCTGCAATCAACTCATTTCTGATATATTTTTACCTCCTCCCTCCCCAGAGGCAGTCCTATTTCATTGCACAGACAACAATAAATGGTTGTTGAACTGAATTAAACCGAGGTGTGACTAGTACATTCAGAGAATTACGTGAATATGATTATGGAAATAAGATTAGAGCTCTCACAAGTTGGCTTATATGAGAAGGAAAGGCCAGCATATGTGATGAGTGATGCTGGGGGGAGTGAGAGAAAATAGGTTTTGAAAATTGAAATATATTCCAAATTTGGGGATAAGAAAGTTAAATACTAATCAGGCCTTTCCCTGCTAAACTTTATTTGCACTGGGTAAAGTGCAACTTCCTGTTTTGAAGAAAAAGGTTTAGAAGGTTCAAAAGGTCTCCTGGGGACTCATTCATCTCCTACCAACATAACATTTGAACCATTTTAAATGTAAATTAGGGGAAATATGAATTGGATTTCATTTGTAACACAACTTAAATAAGAGAAGGGAAAAAATAGATTTGGAAATTATTGCAACCATTTGAGAGCTCCAGATTCTGGTCCATTTCCATATCCGTTATCAGCAGGTCTGCCAGGCCCAGCAGCTGAGCATCATTCCTCTATTAGGATAATAGGCATCAGTTTGGTCTCTTAGTATCACTGTAAACCAACACCCAGTTATGGGTCCTCTCCTTTAATTCAGAGAGGGTCTCTATGAATAGTTAAAGAACTCACGAACTGAATGCTCAAAAGACAATTCAATTGCTTTTGAGTGTTGTTAAGAACGATAACACATCTAAAAAACAACTGTTTTCTTGCACAGCTTTCTCACACTTGTGCATTCATCAGAACCCCCCTAGAGGGCTTATTAAAACACAGACAGCTGAGTCCCACCCCAGGAGTGTTTAATTCAGTAGATCTGAGGTAGAGCCCAAGAATTAGCATCTTTAACACATTCCCAGGTGATGTGGATGCTGTTGGTCTGAGGCCCACGCTGAGAATCACTACCCTAGTGGGCAGACACACTCTGAGGCCTTCTTTGACGTGTGAAAAGCTGCATACTTTATATTCATGTATTCACTGATGGGTTCAACAAACTGAGCACACAGCTCCTTTGTACCTGCATAATGGGTTGGATATGTTTGGCTTACAACAAATGAGCCCAGGTTTCTTAAAACAATTATTTTGCATATGCAAGATAAAAATGCTTTCACTTATTCTTGTTTACAAAATAGTATCCTCTCAGCACATTCTTTCCACAGAAAGGACAGAAGTAACCATCAGCTGAATCTAGATTAAATCATCATGAATGAATGGGCTCTGCTAATCAGACCCTGTGTTTAATGCAGCAGTTTCATTCATTTGAATGTAATTATGTGGCATGGAAACATTTTACTACTTCTGTATTCCGCTTGCTAAATAATTTTCCCATTAATTCTTATTTATTTAGATGTTCCGTATTAAAACGCAACTGTGGATCTTGTTCTACTTTGAATATGAAATGTCCTCCACAGGCTCATATTTTGGGCTCTTGTTTGCCAGCTGATGGGCTTTTGGGAAGTGATGAAATCCTGAGTGCTCTGATATAATCAATGGATTAAGTCCTGGATGTATTCATAATATGATGACCTTATAGGGAGGTCATAGAAAGTAGGAGATGGGGCTCGGTCAGAGGAAGTAGAGCGCTAAGGGTATGCCCTGTAATGATTGATCTTGTCCCCTGCCCCTGCTTCCCTCCGCTTCCGGACGGACATGAGTTGAGGAACTTCCATGGCATGCTGCCACTGCCAGGCTACTTTGCCTCGCTACAGGCCCAGAGTGATGGATCCAGCCAACCATGGACTCAAACCATAAACCAAAACAAATCTTTTATCCTTTATGTTGTTTTGCTCAGGTATTTGTCCCAATGTTGAAAAGCTATGCAGGTATGTTATTCAAGAGATTAACTTCAAACTAAGAAAAACTACATTGGACTCCCTACTCAAAAATACAGTTCTGTGCACATGGATAATTTGTACCAATTCTCATTAAATACAGGATTCTTCACTGTTCATAGGAGATTAGTTCCAGGACCTTGCTGCAAAATCCACAGATCCTCAGTTCCTTATATAAAGTGGCATAGTTTTTACATAGAACCTGCATGCATCCTCTTGTATGCTTTATGTCATCTCAAGATGAATTCTAATATCTGACGCAATGTTAATGCTATGGAAATAGTGTTACACGGTGTTGTTTAGGGATCAGTGACGAGGAAAAAGTCTGTACATGTGCAGTACAGATGAAAACCATCACCAGCCCAACTCCATTTTTGAAACTGCAGTTGCTTGAAGCCATGGATGTGGGATCTGTGCCTATGGAGGCCAACTGTGCTGACTGCAAAAGAAACACATGAAATTGGAAGGATGAGAAGATTCCTCATTTATTCTCATCTCCAACATTGGTATAGAATTCTTCTCAGATTTGTACATCTCCAATTAATTTGATGCTCTGGAAAGGACACCTCATATTACTCTTATACCCACATCCAAGGTTTAATAGCTATACTTTTTGTGTGTTCAGTCCATAAACATAAACCGGCAGGATAACTGGCTGTCACTCTCCTGCTTAACGGATTTGATCCTGATGCTACAAGGTTGATACGACTAGGATTCAGGTAAAGCAGTGCAGCAGCAAGCGGTGAGAATCGTCACAAAGCCTAGGTTTGAAAGGAATTGTTCCTCTATACTAATCTTCATTACTGACTTCTGACTTTTCACTTTGTCATATTCACAAACCAAAATAGTCCCAGCACTCAGGAGGCAGAGGCAGGTGGATCTCTGTGAGTTCGAGGCTTGCCTGGTCTACATATTGAGTTCCAGGCCAGCTGGGGCCACAGGGAGACCCTGTCTCAAAAAGGCCGAAAAAAAAATAGCAATGATAAGGGCTCTTGTAAAGTTTGAGAAAGAAATGTGATCAACTAAGCAAAAGCTACAATAAACTGTGAAAATATTATTGATTTCATTTTTTATTCCATGTGTACGAGTGTTTTGTCTGCATGTATATCTGTGTACTATATGTACACCTGGTGCCTGTAGAAGCCAGAAGTGGGACTTAGAGCCCCTGGAACTGGAGTTACAGGTGGTTGTGAGTCCCCATGTGGGTGCTGAGAACAGAACCCAGGTCTCCTGCAAAAGTAGCAAGTGCTCTTAACTGCTGAGCCATCTCCCCAGCCCCATATGAAAGTATATTATAAATTATAATTATTTACAGGATAAAGTTCTATGTGTTGGAACTTGAAGATGATGCTTCTATGATTTTTGACATATTTCTAACTACATCTGGAAATCTTCTCTACTCAGATAGCCCTCTTAATTTCACTTTCAATGGCTAATATTTGAGCTTGAAATAGATAAATATCAGGCGGCTTGCATCTAGAAAGAAACCCTTTACCCTAACCTTTTTAGCATCATGCTTTATGGCATGCAACATCCCAGGCTATATCTGAATGGACCTCAGAGAAGATGCTGACACAATCTCCATTAAAGTTTATTCCATCTATTGACCAGAATCTATGTCTGTATGTTTTAGGTACCACACACTAGGTGGATTAGCAATAGAAATTTATTTCCCCACAGTTCTAGAGACTGGAAGCATGAAGTCAAGATATTTGTATGGTTGGTTGATTCCCTCTGAGGCCTCTCTCCTCAACTAGTAGATAACCACTTTCTCATTGTGTGTTCACATGGTCTTCCCTCTGTGCACATCTGTGCCCTAACCTCCTCTTCATATAAAGACACCCATTATACTGAACTAGGGCCTTTCCTCATTAGCTCATTGTAACTTAATTACATCTTTAAAGAAACTATCTCCAGATAGTCATATTCTGATGTACTAAAGATTAGGACTTAAACATAGGAATGCTAGGGGACATAATTCAACTAATAACATTATATATAAATCCATCAATATTTGTTTATTTCAATGAGATAGAGATCCTAAAGTCATTATATGAATTCTTATTACACTTAAATAGAAGTGATGCTTTACATGTGCTCTAGAAGTGGTTTTGACCACAAGAGGGCTCCTGTATTAATGCAATGAAGCATCATTGGAAGTACATGCTCACACTTGTAATTCCAGTACTTGGGAAGCTGAGATGGGAGGATTGTCATGAGTTCGAGGCCAGCCTGGGCTATATAACAAGTACCAGGCTAACCAGAAGTACATAGTGAGACTATATATATGTGTGTGTGTGTGTGTGTGTGTGTGTGTGTGTGTGTGTTAAAATATATAAATATTAATTAATTTAATGAGTTGATAATGACTTAGTACTAACCATGAGTCACCACTATACCAGGTACATTATATACACGGGATCCAACTGAATATTCTCAACTCCTCCCTTATTTAAGCATTTTTGTTCTTTGAACATTACAAATGACATATGCAACACTTGCAGAGATTACATAACAAGACAAAGTTGGCAAATGGCTCAGGGGAATAAGAATCACTAGCATCACATTAACACTAGGTGCATCATATGGTCCCTGGAAAGCAGTTTCTGGTTACTTTCTAGAGGTTTCTGAATCTTCTGAGATAGTTTGGAAAGTATAAAAGCATATGTACAAGTGAAGATGTGGAAGATCCAAATTTGTTCCATTGAGAAGCTTAGCTCACAATCAAGGGACTCAAATCTGTCTCTTTTGTTTTCATTGCTTGGCTCACAATCCTCATCTTCAAGTTTCTCTAATAGGATATGTGACATTTATTACCTATTTCTTATTATCAATTTCTTTGTCCAGGTGTACTTGCTGGAGTTTTCCTTCCATATTAGTCAGGACTCATGGTTATAAGTGAAAGAAATTCATCTCACATCAGCTTGAAATACAAGAAGGGCTGGGACGGTGCTGGCCCCGGGGATGTGAAAGAACAGAAAGTTTAGCTGCAGCAGAACAATGATTGACTTCTTTTCTGTGTGTCCACTGCATTTTCATCTAATACTGATGAATTTTTCCACCTAGTGGAAGCCTGGTCCCTTTAGAGTTATGCCCTCACAGACTTAGGGCTAGAGAAAGAAAGAAAACTAGTCCCTGTCACTTTTATTCAGAAAAATCCAAGGGACTGATTGAGCAGCCTGGCTAGGAGCCCGCAATGATCCCTGATCTCATCACTGCGTCCATGGAAAAGGAGATCTCCAGGCCTTGGCTCCATACTCTTTTCTGACCAGTTGGTTGGTCATCATGAAGGAAAGTCTCCCAAAATCCACGTGGGTGGAGTCAGGGAAAAGTAGTCCCGCAAGAAAGAGCCATGTTTTTACCAGAAAAAAGGGAAGGGGTGAGGAACGCAAAAATATATCAAAGCTCCACTGAAGTGATGACCTTACAGAGGCAATCTGTTCTCCTTCCTGCCTCAGAAATGACAGCGCAACAGAACTGGGTGGCCTGCAAGAACTTGAACTTAGAATTAAGTTCAAAGTTGACCCTGGCTCTTAAAGCTTTGCTGTCTCATCCAGCCAAAATTGAGCACTACTCATGAGTTTTACTATTTTGTTTTAATAGTCCAAAGCTTAATTATTAATTACAGATGTTCCTCAATTTAGAATGGGATTATGTCACAATAAACCCATCATAAGTTGAGAATATGTTGAAAATGCATTAATACACCTAATCCACATCTCTTAGCAACACTGCACACTGTAGTATCACTTGTTGTGTGCCCTTCCCCCATAATTGTGGGGCTGAGAACTGTGGTCAGTATCATTGCCCAGCATCACCAGAGAGGATCAGACTGTATATTACCAGACCAGAAGAACCTAATTCAAAATGTGAAATACAATTTCTACTGAACATATGACTTTCACACCATCCTAAAATTGAAAACTTGTTAAGTCAAACCATTATAAATCAGGGGCCACTTGTATATAGAATATTTTTGCCTCGTGATCTCTATAAACACACCCACATCCAATACTGATTGACACAAATAACAGGTATGGATGGACTTAATTTTGTCATTAATAAGTACATTCTTTAGTCCCTGAGTGTTACAGTGTTATGCATGTCCACTTAACCCCACCTGTGCAATGGCACTGGTTGTGGTGACTTTGTAGTTAGACCCTAGATGTTAACATTCTTTGGGAAAGAAGACAGAGGGTGGAAGGAAGGCCGCATTGTGGAAAGCTCTGCCTGTCCTAGTCTTCCTTCTTTTCCTCTCCACAGGTAGTGAACCACTTCTGATTTTCACATTACCTCTGTACGCACTCCTAACCTGCTGGACCCTGTGCTATGCCCTCTCCACTGTACCTGTGGGCACGGTGGTGATACTGGGAAAGAGAATTTGAGAGAAACTGCTAGATCTTTCAGCTTCAGCTTTGATTCTTATCCTATGATTTGCCATATTCTTTGGCCAGAGCAGCTTTCAGTTTCTTTTTTTAATATTTTATTTATTACTTTTATTTTATGTGCATGAGTGTATTGCCTGTGTGGATGTAAGTGTACCCATGTCATGCAATATTCATGGAGGTCAGAAGAAGGTGTCAGATCCCCTGGAACTAGAGTTATAGATGGTTGTTAGCTACCGTGTGGGTGCTGGGAATCAAACCAGGGCCCTCTGCAAGAGCAACCAGTGCTCTTAATCACTGAGCCATCTCTCCAGCCCCTCAATTAGTTTCTATAAATATAAAACTATATGAATTATAAGCCAATTTTTCCCCAAGGTTACTCTAAGTATATGGGAAGTAATATTTGCGAATTCATAGGATTCTGGTTTGTATGTATAAGGGGCTCAACAAATACTAACTAGAAATACACAAAGAGGTAGAGTAATGTAGAATGGCCACTTTCTGAAAAGTTACCATTGTTGTGACTAAATACCTGACACAAACAACTTAAAGAGTAGGAATTATCTATTTTTCTTATGGCTTCAGAAATTTCAGTCCTCAGTCCTTCAGCTCCATCACTTTGGGCCTGAAGTGAGGCACACCACCATGGTGGCAGGAATGTGTGCTAGAAGCTGGCCTCTTCAAGGTAGACAGAGAATGAGGAATGCACCAGAGACCAGGTATAACCTTCAAAGGCATGGCCCAGTCATCTATTTCCTCCAGCTAAGCTCCACCTTCTCCAAATTGTCCATAACCTCACAAATAGTCCCACCAAGAGGAACCAAGCATTCACATGAGCCTGTGGGAGACAGTTCAGATTCAAACTCGAACAATCCACCTAGCTAATAAAATGGCACAGCCATGATTTAAACTTAAATCTCCTTTATTCTAAAACCTTAGCACATAGAATATTGCTGAAACACTAAAAAATTCAAGAAGAGTACAGCCCTGTTGTAAAGCTCTTCACTGTCCTATGCATTTAGTTACACTTGGAACCTATGTGAGTGGGCCTTCTTTTCTGTAAATTTCATGATATTTGGAGATCTTTCCCACTAAACCTCAGGAAGCCTATTAAATGAGTATTCTCTTCCCCAGTAGCATGAAAACCCAGAGTCTATTGTGTTATTTAGTGTCCCACCTTTTCTGCTGGAAGTCTCCCAAATTCATTCTTGGATGTATGAGAAAACAAATTAGATCCAGACCTACTACAAACCCATTTTTTAAAATTTTTCAGATAATTATTTTGGATTAGAGAATAGACACATAGATACAATATACCATATATGGTGTATGGATGACTTTCTATGGGAACTGAATGAATGCGCCCTGCCATCTTATGCTCACTATACTCCACACTCACTGGCTAAGTTATGAGTCCCACACTTCACTGGCTAAGAGTTGACTCTCTTGTCCCAAAGGCTTGAAGCTGTGATCACATGGCCTGTCACATTCCTGTTCTCCTAAGAAAAAGGGCCAGGCATATTTTGCTTTCTTTTATATTTGTTGCTTATTTATTTTGGGACGCAAAGTCTCAGTCTGCAGCCCAGGTTGGCCTGGAACTCACTATTAGCTCAGGCTGGCCTCAAATTCAGAGTAATCCTCTTGCCTCAGCCCTGGTGCTTTGTTTACAGGAGGGAGCTGCCACTGTGACAAGACTCTTATTCGTTGTTAAAGCTATTGATGTGGCAGCTTTCATCACTTAGGAAAGAAGTGAGCAATCGAGGTGGCACAATTTCAGTCTTGCCTGTGTATTTCATTCATGGGATCCCTTGCCTTAGTGGAAAGGCTTAAGTTATTCCCCATCCCATTGTCATGGTGTTTAACTTTGGGCTTCCAAAGAATTCAGGCAAAACACACAGACAGAGTGGCATATTGTATGGCAAAATGAGCCACAGGTCATGTAGGCCAGGAGTCTGAGAAGAAAAAAAATCTAATGAAAACAAATGTGTTGGGCCAAATAATAAGAAATAAACAGAAATGAAGTAAAGTCACAGACCAAGCCAGAAAAGAAACAGAAACCCCATAAGAAAACACACTTAAGGAAATCAACAAAATGTGTATCCAAAGGAATATCAGGAAGGTTGTTCCCAGATGGCCGTCTCTCCTGGGCAGTCATCCCTTGGGAATGGAAACTTTGAAGCAGACAGCAAGACTCCAGGCCTTGGGCCTAGAGCAGAGCACTGCATGCAAAGGGCCTGGGCCTTGACCTCTAGTGGCTATTAGTGAGCAGAGTCTAAGGGATTATTTCCTCAAAGCCCAGGGTTAAGGAAATAGGGTATGAAGGGAAGGAATAAGGAATCTCCTTACTTCCCAGAAAAAAACAAATTGCTGAGGCGACAAAGTAGCTTGTGGCAAAGACCAGGAACTTTATAGTTTCACAGGACAGTTTAAGTCTAACCTCCTCATTCACTCTACTCTGCAGCCTGGGGCAGTTCATTTCTTCTCTCTGTATTTCACTTCCCTCATCTATAAAACAGGGAATGATACTAGCACTTATTTAACAAGGTTACAGTGTAACATGAGATCTTGTATGGAAAATGCTCAACATGCCATCTGCTGTGATATTAGTGAGTGGTGGGGGAAGGGGAAAGGAACAAGGGATTAGCTAGGGAATAGCACAGGTTCTATAAGACAACGAAGGTGTAGAGTCTGTGATAGTTCATCTTGCTTCTCAACTTGATTGGGTTAAGAAACACCTAGGAAATTAATGAAGCCCACTTTTGGGTATGTCTGTGAGGACCTCTGTAGAGAATATTAGAGCAGATTATAATGAATGGATTAATCCTTTGATGGATTCATAATATGGCATTTGGGGGAGGTGATGAAAGGTAGGAGATAGATCATAACTGGAAAAGTAGACTACTGGAGACACATCCTTGTGGGCTACATCACATGCTGGCTCTTCCTATATCCCCTTCTGTTTCCTGTCCCTGTGATGTGAGTTCTTTTGCTTCCCCATGCCTTCCACGTCATGAAGAACTCAATCTTCTCAAACTATCAGCTAAAGCTGGGCATGGTGGTGGTTTGTATCTGTGATACTGGCGTTTGGGAGACTGAGATAGAAAGATTGTTATAAGTTTAAGGCCAGCCTAGGCTACAGAGTAAGACGTTTTCTTTACTAGGAAGGGAAGGGAGGGAGGGATCAACAAATAAAAAAATGAGTTATATTTGAGGAGGAAGCATAAACATTTACTTCATGTTAATTAGTAGAGGTGATAAACATTACCATTGAAATCTACCTGACGACTTTATATTCATACTCAGGTGCCAAGGATCCGAGTGTAATTGACTGTCACTACTAATAATCAGATACATAGAGATTAGAGACACATGTGCAAACATCTAAGCATTAGTAGCATTAAAAATGAGTCTTTCTGTAGAAAAAAAAGTATATTTTAAAAAGAAACGGAGCTCTTTTTTAAAGGTTAAAAACTCAATTTTATGTCTTATAGGATTTATACTGAGTTCAATGTTGTATAACTGTATTAATTCAACTGTGAACCTAAAAATTTACAGCCACTTTTGAAAGAGATGTATCTTTGCTTTGCTCTGGAAATTGTTATTGAATATGTTAAAGCTGTAAAAAAAAAAGGATTTAGCTGCAAAAAAAAAGAAAAACAACAACAAAACAAAACAAAACAGGATCTCACTGGGGAGCTCAGGCTGACATCAAACTAGATCCTCCTGCTTCAGCCTCCAAAATTCCAGGATTATCAGCATATGCCATCACCACATCCAACTCAATGACAGTATTCTTATTTGAAATTTCTTTGAGTTCAAAATTTTCCTGGATTGTGGGGTCTCTCCCTTCCCTCGTGGGTCATTGGCCACCAGTCCACGAGGACAAAGGGAGCAGAAGTGACGAATGGGGTCAGGGATGGCCAGTGAACACTGACGGAAGAAAGCCCTTCCGGGGAGGCAGGTTCAGTGATACAAGCAGCTCCAGACTCAGTGAAACAGCTCCGTTTATTCAGTGGGGGTTAGGGAAAATATAGTGTGGAGGCAGTAGCCAATGCTTCAGCTGATGGGTGCTCATAGTATGCTTTATTTACATGTGGCAGTAAGCTCCTATCATCCGACTATCGGGCAATGCCTAATTATCATATAGAAAAAACCTGGGGGTAGTTTTTACTCCAGGTAACTATGCCAAAGGTCATGTTCCAAATAAGGTCAGGCATCCATGCTTGGCGGCACGTTCCAGGTAAGTCAGGCAGGAAGCCCCTGCTGAGAAAGGAGCCAACCTTAACAGCAGGGTTCCCCAACACTGGCTAGTAAGCCCTCTTTTCCCCCTGCCCCATAACAAGAACCAATTTGCTGCTCCACGCAGAACATCAAATTCTCCACACAACACATCAGATGTGGTATTGGTCTTTCTGTGACTGAACCCAAAATCTGAGAATCACTGGAAATTTGGGGGCATTAGGAGTTGGGACAAGGGAATTGGCCACACAGCACAGCGGACTGCAAAACACATATGTACCAGGCAGAGAATGGAAAATAGTCACCACTGCTGTGGCGTTTCCCTGAGTTTGTCTGAACCCTTGTGGCCTCTAATGGCTCAATCAATACACGGCACATGGATATAGGAAAAATAAAGATAAGGTAACAAAAATAAATATTCATTCTGCCCTCAGGTCAGTCAATTCCCAAGGGATCTATATGAATATGCATCTGTTTTAATTGTCTAGTCACTGAGTGACCCCACTGTTGGTAGACTATTGGAGATGTTTTTCATCACCTTTTTCCTTCCCATCTTAGCCAAGTTTACCTTTTTTTTTATTACCAAGTAGGAATATTACAATGGTGTTGGGACTCAGAAAAGGATATACCAAGGTGTGGGGCTTTGACATGCTGAGCTGAAAAATAAATCTCAGAATCAAAGTTTTTGGAATTTTCCCTTTCTCTCTGAAGTACAGGGTGAGGCTCTCTCTGAAGTTCACTTATCTAACTTAGAAAGCTTCTCCCAAAAGAAATGCAATTGTCTTAAACTCCCTCCCCAGGAAATATCAAATAACCAGGAAAGATTAACTATCAAAGAAGAGAGGAGACTAAAAGTGTCGCCCCACCCTGACAGGCTTTTATCTAGGCTCTGAGGACAGCTCCAGAGATTACCTGGGAGACTGAGTATTAAGACACCCTTTGTAAGTAGTAAAGTTCCGGGACTAGTCCCTACACTCCCATTTCCATATCCCCTGTGAAGAAGGCACATAACCTTCAGCCCTCTGGCCCTTTCTTTTTGAATTTCTGTATTTGTATAAATCTGTGCATGTGAGTACTGTAATAGATTTGTTGTACTTGTCTCTTGTTAACTTGTATTTCTTTCTTGGGGTGTTGGCAATACCCCTTTGTGATAAACAAGAGAGGGAGCATGTCCTTTCCCATACCACAGTCAGTATATTGACAGTCTGAAGTCTGATTTTTAAAACTTTTCATTGCATACCTAATATTTTGTCTTAGCAGTTGTTATATGATCAAAAATTATTTCACACTCCACATAATATGAGTCATGTGTGCATTTATCTTTCAGCCATAGCATCCTTAGTAGATTTAAAATTGTTAGGCAAATACAATTTTCCTTGACAATTCCAGTGCTTCTTTTTGGGCCTTTTTTATTCCTTGTTGAATGCTTTTCCTCACCTCCAGGCCCCCAAACAGAACTCTCACAAGATTTGAACACACAGCTCAGCCAATGTTTTCTTTCTTAATCTCTCTCTGTACTGAGCAAAAGCATCTGGACCCCTGAAACACTGTCCCTCAATGCCAGGAGAGCCATGTTTGGCAAGATGACAACTGACTAGCTAATTGGATCAATGAATTCCTACTAATTCATGTATAATCCTACTTAGGGTGTATACTTTCATTTTTATGAGCTTTCTTAGGTCTTGAATTAACGCAAAAGAGAGGAAAGATATTAATACATCTGTTTGGGACTCTACTATCTTCATGCTACTGATTTTCTGGAACCATCCAACATTTTAACACATCTTGAAAAAATAACAGGTAAAACCTTGGATAGAGATAGTGTGATGGGACTATCTGTGGCTATGCCACAGAAAATGTTCCAGAAGTTCATATTTTTTCAAGCAGGAGCTATCTTATTTATAGTGTCAAATAATTGTGGGATTGCTGCTATGAGGGTGACTTTGAGGATATTAATGAATTCACCATTAGAATGGGGAAATTTAGCTAAACTAGCTTTGTGGTCTCAGAAGAGTCATGTAAAACATCGAGGCCTTGATTTCTTCCTTTTTTGGTTAGGTGAGTTGTATTAAATGACCTATAACATCCTAATATGTTTGAACATTCTGTAATTCTAAGACTCTTGGTAAACCTGCTAGAATGGACTGTCTAGGCATTGAACGTGACCAAGGGGTTACTTTAGGGCAATATAGTATTATCTCAGTGGTAACATTGCTCCTGTCTGGAGATTGCTATCTTGCCACAGAGAATTCTTTTGCATTGCTCTAAGTGCTGAGTTATAAACCTATAAACAGCCTCTTGAAAGTTTTATCTTTCCAAGAAGTATTGGAAGTTCAGTATTTCTTTTTTATGTTTTCAGTGCACTTATTTTGGCTTCATCTGATTCTCTTCCAAGGATTTTTGGTTCATATATTTGTCTTGATGTTTATTTTAATCAATAATTTTGTCATTCCAATTTTGAAGGCCACATGTTGAACAACTACATGGGATACATATACACTTTTTCAAGCTCTACTTCCACATTTTTTCTTCCTTCAAACTCCTAAGATAGGCTCATGTCTTAGTTTCTTTTATTTTAATTTTAATAAACTATTCCAAAAAAGCATCTTAAAGGCATAGTCCATGGTGGGAGGGAAGTTGAGTTGGTAGCAACTGGTCACATTGTATCTGTAATCAGGAGGTAGAGAGTGATTAATGCATGCTTGCTTTTCAGCTCACCTTTTCCACTTACATACATAGTCTAGGATCCATTGCCCAGGGAACAGTCATGCTCACAACTAAGATGGGTCTTCCCATGTAATCAATAAAATCCTCGGGCATGCACAGAGGCTTGTCTCCCAGGTAATTCCAGATTCTGTCTAGTTCACAATTAACAATACCCATCACAACCTCATCCCTTGTCAACTTGACAACCAAACACATAACTTCTAAGTATAAACTTCCACCACTTGATCCCACTGGCTCATGTATTCAGTCCAAATTTAAAACTCCCCATATTCCTTTTTCCTAAATATTCACTTTATTTTTAAAGCTACAACAGTGAAGTCACCATATTCTTTAACAATTCCAATGCTTTAAAGTCCAAAGTCCCTTTATGTGTATGAATGTATTGTCCTGCATGTATGTAAGTGCACCTGTGCTGTGTAATCCCATGAAGATCAGAAGAGGGCATTGGATATCCTGGAACTGGAGCTATGGACAGTTGTTATCCACCATGTGGGTGCTGGGAACTGAACCCAGATCCTCCGCAAGAGCAGCCCATGCTTTTAACTGCTGAGCCATCTCTCTAGCCTCAATTTTCTTCCATTTTAAAATAGGAATGTTTATTCTGTACTGTCACATGTTGAAAGTATGTAACCTGTGCATATATATATGCACCTGTGTTGTGCAATGCCCACACATTCCATAAGAGGGTGTCAGATCCCCTAGGTCTGGAGTTATATATGATTGTTAGTCACCATGTGGGTGCTGGAAACTGAACCAGGGTCCTTTGCAAGAGCAGCCAGTGTTCTTAACTACTGAGCAATCTCTTCAGCCCCTATAACTTATTTTTAATAGGAGCTCACAGTTAAATTTTAGAATGGAAGGATTGGGGCATAGGAAGGAATAATAAGAACAATGCAAAACCAAAATTTATCAATATACCAAATCTTTCCAATTCCTTGTACAGCATTTGGGACTTGTATTGTAATTGATTGAACTGAAATAAAGACCTCACCTCATCTTTGCTGTCTAGTGTTCATAGTGCTAGAAGGTGCTCTGTATTCTACCTGAAGAAAAAATTAATCATCAACTATACCCAGATGTGAACCCTTCGTATTTCACCAACAACCAACCTGGCAAGATATGCCCACCAGTGCAAAAGTGGCATGAATATTGTGGGAGTAACTAACCACTTTCTAATTCGAGTCCAGGTGTACTTCATAGGATGGACCCCATAACTGACATTGATATCAGGAATCTGAGGTTAGACAGGTCACAGGTCATAGGGGAGAGCCTTATACTATTATTCTGCCAAATAGATATGGTATTAAACTGACTTCTAATGACTTATTTCTATACCCATAGATTAATGCATCTCTCAGCTCCCATCAGAAAAGCTTTCTTATGCAGCCCACAAGTGGTCAGCTTGCATATAATAAGAGACTGCAGAGTGATTATCTTTAATGGGATACCTATATCAAACTTGTGCCTCCCAAGACTCAGGGATCATTGTGGAAGAGGAGGTGGAATGAGTGTAAGAGCCAGAGGTGGTGGATGACCACAAGTAAACAGAGTTTTCCAGACAGTTGGTCAGTTACTCATATGGACTAACAGCAATACACAAGTCCCATGCAAGCTCAAACCAGACAAAATCCCAGGATAGACATGAGGAAGTGGGTAAGAGATCCCAACCCGACCTGAGGAGCTATTGGAAACAGATGGCTGCCTGCTGTGAAGGGGAAAGTCTATCTCTCACAGGTATGGGACTCTTGGAAGGTTAACCAGGCTCCAGTGGATGAACCCACACCAAAGGGCATTTGGGGCACAATTTACGTGTATGTGTGTGTGTGTGTGTGTGTGTGTGTGTGTACATGAAATTGGGTGGGTAGTAAAGGGGGCACAGATAGGGGAGGGGGGATTTAAATACAATCAAAATATAGTGTATGAAATTCACAAAAATTTAATTTAAAAATTATATTTAAAACAAAACAAATGAACAATAAAAGCAGTTCCTTAAGAGTGTTTCTTAGGATGATCTCCCAAATAAACTAAAATCACCCCCAGCCCCCTACACACACCAAAAAAAAAAATGCTTGAACAACTCTATTCTTCCATCTGTGTCACCTACGGCACACAGTTTCTCTTAGACTGGCTCCAATTCATGCTTCCAACCCTCCTTGATGGATGGTTCCTGGTAGCGGCATCTCTAATACCTAGGGTTTCCACTGCAACCTAGGCTCCACCTTCACAGTTTCATGCAATGCCCTCTCATGGCCTCTTTGCAAAGACTCCAACCGTGCCACACATTGCCTGGCCTCAGTTGTTCTCCATGTCCCTCTTAGTCTTGCATCTTTCATGTCTACAAAACCAGTATCATGTGGATAACGTTGCCAAGTTCTTATGCCAGCTCTAGATTTAACCAGAACCCTTTGGACCACAGCTCTATCAGTTTCTGTGCAGTTATCCTAGGAGAACACTTTCCTAAGCAGTTGCTTTGAAGGAACAGGGAACCTTTTAAGCATATGCCTTCTTCTTTTAAATGAACCCAAATATTCACAAGATGGACCCTCTAATAGGTGAGGTTTTGCCTTGAATATATCTTTCTTATTGTTTTAGTGCAGAACAGGAGGCCTCTCTTCAGTGATGTTCAAAAAATGAGTCTATTACCTTTAAATTTAACAGGTTTTCAGGACATAGGCAGAATAAAGTCAGATTCTTGAGCAAAATATCACACGAATATCCCCCGACCTTCTTCCTGAAGCAATCCTCATTCCCTTCTGAAACCTAATGAGATTGACTTCCCCTGTCTGTGTTTTGCTCAACGTCACCGCCTTCCAAGCTTGTACTAGCATGGTCCATTTAGCTCTGCTTCCAGCATTTAATGGCTTTTGTAGCCCAACATACCAAACACCTCCACATTTCAGCCACAAAATAGTTACAAAGGCCTAAAGACCACAGGTTTATCACAGTAAGAGCCCTATTTCTGGTACCATTTTTTGTCTTAGTTTCTTACCCTGCTGTGTGATATCATACTCTAACAAAAACAACTTAAAGGAGAAAAGGTTTATTTTCACTCACAATTCAAGATATTGTCCATCATGGCAGAAAAGTCAAGATGGCAGTCAAGAAGCAGAGAGGGATAAATACATTCTTGCTTCTCAGCTCCCTTTTTCCATTTATACAGTTCACTTATACTGTCCAGGGAATGGTCCACAACTGAGATGGGTCTTCCCACATCAATTAATGTAATCAAGATGAGTCCCCAAGAACATACCTGGATCTTGTCTCTCAAGCTGACAGCACTAGCCATCACAACTCCTGACATTTACAAACAGCATTTTATCTGCCAATGGACATGGATCAGTGTGATTTGAAATGACTGTTTTCTCCAGCAATACTAATTCCGGGTATGTGTCAAAAAGAATTAAAAACAAGGCCTCAGTGATGTATTTATATACCTATGTTTTTAGCAGTGATATTCAGAATACTCAAGGCATGAAATAAACACATATGTCTATTGACAGACGAATGGCTGAACAAAATGCAGTACGTGCACACAATGCAGTATTACTCAATCTTAAAAGGGAGGAAAATTCTGGCACATGTTACAATAGGAATGAACCTTGAAGACGTTATGCTGTATGAAATAAGTCAATCTCAATAAGATAAATATTATATGATTCCACTTATAGTCAAACTCATAGAAACCAGATATTAGTATGTATTGCCAGGAGCTAAAGGGAGGAGAAAATGGATCATTGTTAAATGAGTGCAGAGTTTTGGTTTTGTAGAATGAAAACTTTTGGAGATCGATTATACAATATTGCAATCTTATTTAACATTACTAAACTACACAGCTAAAAATGGTTAAGATGGTAAATTTTATGGTCTGGGTTTTTTAAACCACAATTAAAAATAAGATAAAATTATTTAAAATTATTGTTTTCTACTACTAAAAATTCAATAATTCTATTACTAGAGCTCACTAGTTTGCTGTTTAGACACATTGCTAGGAGCAATATCTGTTCACCTTTTTTCTTTGTAGTGGGTTTTAAATAAGGCTCCCATGTAATATACCCTGAATGTCAAACTGAGCTCGTAAGTTTGGTGTTAATTCTCAGATGTACAAGTCTTGTATTTTCCCCTGATACTTCAAGGAATTGCAATTTAGTACCCCAGGTTGCATATATCCTGAAAGGGCTAGATGTTCTCTTGTAATCCTAGGCATTGTCATAGGAGGTAAGAGTCATACTATTGGAAACATAGACATAACACTCCCAAAGTCACTTAAAGACATAAGCATGGCATAATTCTCATGCTATATATAATTCACCTTTTGTTACATATATCTGATGCTTAATGAATGCTAAAGTATAAAAAGGAGTGACTCCCTCCCCCAACCCACACAGCTGGCTTCAAGAATGTGCAATCTGTGTGGTCATAGAGAAGCTTATTGCTCAGTGGGTGTGGTACCTGATTCAGTATCTTGTTATCACTTTAATAGTTTCCCAGGGTCCATCAGATTGTTCTGTGGGATAAAGGCTTGCTGCATGAGGCTGGTGACCTGAGTTCAATTCCCAGAACCCACAAAAAGGTAGAAGGTGAGAACCAACTCCACAAAGATGTCCTCTGACTTCTACATGCACACAGCACCTTCATAACATCCCCCATCCTAAAATGAAATAAATTGGTTTCCCAGGTATTTGATCACAGTGATGATGAAACTGCTGATCAATTGTGTTTTGTTGGTGAGAATTAGTGGGATCATGCAGCATGGTGGTGAGCAGAGCAGATGTGCATGTCTATTAGCTCTTGTTGCATCATTAGCATTTAGCATTCATAACGCCCCTGAACATCCCAGTGGTATACATTGTGGGAATTCAGTGAAAGTCCTTCAAAACCTGTCACATCTAAAACTAAGTGAGGGAGCTGAGAGTCCTGGGACACTTTCATTTGTACCAAAACTTGCTTCAATTTCAAAAACTTCAAGGGGTGATGTTCTAAGAAATGTGGATCCTCTTCTTGAATTCTATCTTACTTCTACAACTTCTGTGTATGAAACACCTACATTTTAAAAATGATGAAAGGCAGGAAAGATGAAGATAGGGAAGCCTGTGGTTTCTTTTCCTTCTACTTGCCACCTTCTTCAGAAAGACACAGATGGAGAGTTGATAGAATGCATTTCTATGAAGAAGTGAGGTTAAAAACAGTTGAATTACTTTTGTGCAGCATTTCCATACTTTTGGTAAGGGAAAAATACACATAAATGGATGAGATGTAAATTATACAGTTTTGATGTTTCTACACACAGGTCGAATGTTCCTCCTATATTTGCATTTATAATTGGCATCCCACAACCTAAGATGAGTGGAAAATTCATGGTAATAATTTTAATTTTCCCTTACTTAAAATGACATTAAATGTAATAAAGACCATGAAAAATCAAGAAAGAAACTGCAAAAGAAAGTAAATGGCTTATCTCCCTTGCCCCTAACGGTGCTTCTTTCCATGCTTTTTGAACAGGTATATATTTTTTCCTTCTCTTTTGCACAGAGGCCAAAAGATCTACCTGACACTGACATCTACTATATCACTTGCCCAGTTTGATTTTCAGAGAGGCAGAGAGAATTCTAAAAGGACTTCCTTGTTTGGGAAGCCTTGAAATTAAATTCATGTCTCTGGTTCCCCAGCTGAAAGACCACGAGATACAATCCTTGAAAGTCTGTTTTTTGTTTTCACTCCTCACCCATTGTAGACATGTGACCATGCCAAAGGGATTTAAGTGAGCCACTCATATCCAAAGGGTTACGTGACAATCAACTTGTTTCTATGATATTAAACAACAGCACCTGTGCTAATAGTAACATGTGAAACAAAGTCTGAAACAGATGGAGTGCTAAGGGGAATTGCCACCGGTCATGGAAACCTGCCCTCTTTAAATAGCTGCTGGTGCAATTGTCTGCCCACACCCTGCCCACTTTTCAGGTTTAAATACAAGGCGACATTTGGAATGCATTTCCTGTAATAAAGAAGCATGTGATGATTATTCCCAAGATGTTATTTTTAAGACTATTGTTAACTGTGGTCTGTCTTTGGTTTCTCAGTTAAGCAAAAAGCAACTTGACTCAAAGCATCACTTGATTCAAGTTGGGCAACCACAGCTATTCTGACCAATTCCCTGAAGGAAAATGAGTAGGGACAAATTTACCCCACAGTTTGCAGACACCAAGGTATGCTATCATTTGGGAACTCCTGGGACACAACAAATCTTATACTGCTTCAAAACAGTTCTGAAAATGTACCTGACAACAGGAAGATTATCTGTTTTTAAGAGTCGTAGATACCTATTTATTTGAATAGCTAACCTTGTAGGTAGGCAGCCAAATCAGGTTTTTTTTTTCTTGCCCTTTTTTGGTGTCTATATTTATTATTAAGCATAACTGGAAAATCAATTATGTTGAGCAGTAATTATCTTTCTCTACACCCGAACAAAGGAAATAGAACGTAGGTTGAAGTCATTAATTAAAAGAATGAGATATACATGCACGGAAATTGGGACAGGAGCTTCTGATAGAAAAGGAGTACATGATCATAGAGTCAGAACAAGGTCAAATCTGATAGATGCTCTGTTCCCCCATGCTAGTCTCAAGAGTTTGGTGACAAAGAACACAGTGGAGCATGACTAGTGGATGCAGATAAACCCTAGGGAATACTAGGGAATGTCCTGAAGTCTCATTCTCAAAGGAGGAGCAAACATTAATAGTGAAATGGTTCTTCAACAGTGAAGAAAGGCTTAGGTACATTTGTACTTCTTGGAACATTGAATCTACAAAAGTGATTAAAATCTATTTGCTTGGTCCTGGAGTGAATGTTCCCAGAGAAGTATGTTTGAAATCAAGTGCAGCTTGTTTAAGAAGGTATCTGGCCAAGATTAAGAGACAGGGCCTCTTTAAATCTATATTCTATCTACAAAAATCTATTAAATCCACCCAATGTTCATCATTAATGTTAGATTGAACCATATGAAAATGCTCTTGATACATTCATATTGTTTCATTTAATACTTAACATGTACATTTACACTTGTTATTTTCATTAAAGATAGTTTACTTTATGATGAAAAAGAAAATGTAACTGGACAGTGTTCCCTTTATGTTCTCCTGAAGGGGTTAACTGTGCAAGGGATAAGATGAATCAGTAGACTTCTAGAATCTTATCCAAGGCTCACATTCAGACAGGAGAGAAAGGTGAGAAGTGAGGTTCAGAAGGCCTTGTAGAAAGCCTTACAAAATTATTAGCAAATGGAAAAAGACCAAATTGGCAAAGAGAAAGCGTGCGCCAACTAAAAGCAGCTGGTGTCATTGACGCAGGTGCACACACTCCGAGTGTCTGAAGGCGACCTATGGCTCATAACTTAAGTTGATAATGAGCCATTCGATGCATGAAGCTGTATGTAGAAAGAACTGCAGCGTGTAGCAGATAGAGTATGAGTGGAAAAGTCCACTCTATGCAAACGAGTCCAAAAGCCCACACTATGCAAACAAACCCCAAAGCTCAACCCCAACCCTTTGCACAGCCAGGCCTTTGAACAACTAAACTCTTCCCCTGCTCTGGTCTCCTTGCTTCTTCCCCTGGAAGCACGTCATTTCTTTATAAATTATCTCTGTTTTTACCTCAACTCTCTTTCTCTGCTCAATTCTTTTCTGGGGGAAAAAGCATCTAGAGTCCCTCTGAGGTGCCATCAGCTCGTATCAATATGGCTTTGTACTTCCCTTTGCGCCATGCTGCTCTATAGTGAGAAAGCAGTTGCAGGATGGATTGCAAGTAGTTTATTATTAATAACAGCTAAAGTCCTGATAGGATTTTTGAACTTAAAAGAAACCCGTGAAGAACAGACCCATATCACAAAAGAAATTGAAACAGTAATACAAAACTTCCCGACTAAAAAGAGCCCAGGACCAGATGGATTTACAGCAGAATTCTATCAGACATTTAAAGAAGATCTGCATCCAATACTACTTAATTTATTCAAAAAAAAATAGAAATGGAGGGAAAACTTACAAATTCCTTCTATGAAGCCAGCATCACTCTCATACCAAAGCCTGGTAAAGATACAACCAAAAAAGAAAACTATAGACCCATATCCTTAATGAACATAGATGCAAAAATTCTCAATAAAATACTTGCAAACCGCATACAGACACACATCAAAAGGATCATCCACCATGATCAAGCTGGCTTTATTCCAGAGATGCAGGGATGGTTCAATATACGTAAGTCAATAAATGTCATAAATCACATAAATGGGCTCAACGACAAGAACCACATGATCATTTCAATAGATGCAGAGAAGGCCTTTGAAAAAATTCAACATGCTTTTATGTTTAAAGTTCCAGAGAGACATCTGAATTACATCGTCTGGAGGGAATATACCTCAACATATTTAAAGCTATCTACTACAAA